>NW_027248380.1:752500-829108 GCF_041260155.1 Ptychodera flava | reverse complement strand
TTTGAAAAGCGCCCACGTGACTCAATACACTGCCTCGCCTTTTAAATCTGAAATGTAAGAGACGTCCAGATACGCTGAAAAACTTGCTGATTTCTCGACTTTTCATCGGTAAGAGGTAAAATGTTGGAGTATTATTGAGAAGGACTAATGTGCTTTGACCCTACGTCGAATTTTACCGATTTCGATGCATGCTAGGTGCATTTTTGGCGACGAAAAAAAGTGTGTGGCAATGAAGTGACACCCCTTGGGTAATGTTAGGCTGTATTGAATTTGCAACGCACATGTATAGTTAGGCAGCAACGCACATGTATAGTTAGGCTGTATTGAATTTGCAACGCACATGTATAGTTAGGCTGTATTGAATTTGCGACGCACATGTATAGTTAGGCTGTGTTGAAATTTGCAGCGCATACTTTGTTCTTTTCTGCAAATAGTATCAACAACGACAACAACAATAACAACAACAATAACAACAAATTTACTGAGTCCAAATATATGTTTATTTATCTTCATTTTTAAATATTTAATCATCATCATCGTCATCATCGGAGATTGAATCCCCTATGGCTAAAGCAGTGGACTCACGATCACAGGATGGTGAGCTCGAGCCCCGCATGGCCATAGTGGTTGTATCCCTGAGCAAGGCACTTTATTCCTCATTGCTTCTCCACACCCAGGAGTGATGGTACCTGGTAGGACAGTGGTTGTAATGTGTGTGTTAAGCTTTGCTGCGCTTATTGGCTGCACATGTGAGCTGTAGTTTGCTCCCAGGGAGTTGAGTAGTATCATATTAAAGTGACCAGGGGTAGTAATAATTGTGAATCGCCTTGAGCACATGTACTTGTGGATATGTGCGCTATATAAGAACCCATTATTAGGGTTTCGACACCATGGGTGCGAAACCCTCTGTAATCGTTCTGTTTTTTATTATTATTATTCTTCTTCTTCTTCTTCTTCCGTGGCACTTCTGCAACTAGCACGCGAACACCGTTGCACCTAGAGACTTCATATTTGGTACACAGGTACAACTCAGCAAAAGTAATTTTTTGGTCACATGACCTTAACAAAAGGTCACGTGACCTTTCGGCCATTTTGAAAATAAACTTTAAAATTGACTTCATTTGCATAAAAATTAACCAATCAAAATTCTGTCCTATATTTTTGTAGACCATAGGATTGGGCTCCTTCATGCCAAATTTCAAGGTCACAGGTCTTGCCGATTTTGAGAAGAAGATTTTTAAAGTATTATTTTTCATATTTTTCAGTGACCTTTGACCTCCCCTATAGATTTACAAATGCCCATTATAGGCTAGCCAATAGAGCTAGGAGTCTGGTTCTTTTTCGACATAGACGATCATTGGCTGTTAATGTTCACCGAAATATTTTGGGTCAGGTCACGTGACCTTGACCTCATTAATTATGCGCATATCTAATTCTAGGCTAACCAATAGGGCTAGAGATCCGAATTTTGGTACACATGGACTACTATGGGATAGAAATCTATTGCAAATATGTCACGTGACCAGACTCATTAATTATGCGCATATCTAATTCTAAGCTAACCAATAGGGCTGGAGATCCGAATTTTGGTACACAGGGTGTACTATGGGATAGAAATCTATTGCAAATATGTCACGTGACAAACCTCATTAATTATGCGCATATCTAATTCTAGGCTAACCAATAGGGCTAGAGATCCAAATTTTGGTACACAGGGACTACTATGGGATAGAAATCTATTGCAAATATGTCACGTGACCAACACCTCATTAATTATGCGCATATCTAATTCTAGGCTAACCAATAGGGCTAGAGATCGGAATTTTGGTACACAGGGACTACTATGGGATAGAAATGTATTGCAAATATGTCACGTGACCAGACCTCATTAATTATGCACATATCTAATTCTAGGCTAACCAATGGGGCTAGAGATCCCAATTTTGGTACATAGGGACTACTATGGGATAGAAATCTACTGCAAATATGTCACGTGACCAGACCTCATTAATTATGCGCATATCTAATTCTGAGCCACCCTATAGAGCTAGAGGTCTGATTTTTGATATATAGGATAACTTAGCATTACAATTTTTTGAAAAAATGTCATGTGACCTCGATGACCTTTGACCTTGAATATACGTATATGTTCATAACTCAGTAACCACAAGTGGTACACCCTTCATATTTGGTGTGATGGGAGACCTTATGACATCACATCCTGTACCTCATTAATTATGCGCATTATCTAATTCTGAGCCAGCCAATTGAGCTAGAGGTCTGATTTTTGGTATATAGGGATAACTTAGCAGTACAATTTTTTTGACAAAATGTCATGTGACCTTCATGACCTTTGACCTAATATATACATATATGGGCATAACTAAGTAACCCCAAGTGCTAGACCCTTCATATTTGGTATGGTGGGAGACCTTATAACACCACATCCTGTACCTAATTAATTATGCGCATATCTAATTCTGAGCTAGCCAATAGAGCTAGAGGTCTGATTTTTGGTATATAGGGATAGCTTAGCAATAAAAATTTTGACAAATGTCATGTGACCTCGATGACCTTTGACCTTAAATATACCTATATGTCCAGAACTTGATAACCACAAGTGCTACAGACTTCATATGTGGTATGATGGGAGACCTAATGACACTGCATCCTGTACTTAATTAATTATGCGCACCAATCTAATTTTTTTTTGCTCTTAATGCTGCTACTGGTGTCGAAACCCGGTCTCGCTGCTTGCAGCTATATTTATTATTATTATTATTTATTATTATTATTATTATTATTATTATTATTACAAGTTTCGGGGCTATAAGTATTATATAGAAATCTAAAAAAAAATTCATTGAAGCTGTGGGACTTCTGAAAAAAAGGTTGTTACTCCCGAATGGTTGCCATGGAAACATCTCACATTAAAATGAGTGTGATTTTTTGGTGTGCTAACCAGAAAACCCCTTATTATCGATTTTTTACATCAATCAATAGTTCTTTAATAGGAATTAGGGAAAAAGTAACATTTTCAATCCCAAAATAGTTACCATGGCACTCGAAACATTAAAATAAGTCTGGATTTGTGTTCTCTGACCCGAACTCCCCCACTAGATAATTTCTATATCAATCAAAGTAACTTTTCATGGGATATTAGAAAAACTGAAATTTCAACCCTAAAATGGTTACCATGGAAACATGGCGCAGTGAAATCGATATCATATTTGGTCTTTTCGACCCAAAATACCCTTATGGTGAAATTTTCACGGAAATTGAACCTATTATTATTCGCGTTATTATTTCTATTATACTTTATATTATTATTATTTATTATTTATTATTATCCATTATTACAAGTTTAGGGGCTATAAGTATTATATAGAAATCTAATAACAGTTCATTGAAGCTGTGGAAATTCTAAAAAAGAGGTGTTGTTTATTTTAATTTTGTCAATAGGGGTGACTTCTAATTGTCGTACGTGCAGCGCCGAATTATGCATCATACTGTATGGAGAGAGGGGGATATCATTAAGCCAAGGGGCAATGCTTGTCGGAAAAGTGACACTAAGCGATACCAGCAGTTTAAGCGATACCAGACCAGCAGGTATTGACGCGACGCGAATCGCACGCGATCCCAGGGTCTGGACGTTCTTGCAAGCGACCGGTCGGATTTCAGCCTGATCCGGATACTTTATGGAACTCCACACATCCGTTAATCAAAAAAAATTACAAGTACCATAGCCAAATAAAATTAAAAATGAAAAATAAAACATACCGCGTATTAACTTGCCTACCAGTTACCAGCTAGTATATATTCTCTCCGCCCAGTTAGATAGATGTTTCTTTTGACGTCACTACCCTTATGAATATTCATATACTTGCAAAAACCGAAGGTCGCTGTTCTGGCAGCTCACATGCACAGCGTAGCGTGACAGGCCCATCGTTGCGTGGGCGCGCGCGCGCACAAAACAAGGCACAGCACTATAGCGACTGTGGAGAGTCTATGCCAGTGCAGCTGACAATATGAGCATGCGCAATTGAGTGTACGTATATGCGCGTGAACGTGCAGTCTGGAACTTCTTCGTCTCGTGCGAGTCGTTGAGCTTTAAAATGTTGTGCAAGTTGACAGAAACTGGAATTACTGCAGAAAATACTTTTCAGGACAACACATGTGAGTCTCTAAGGTAACAAGTAGGACGTTTAGGAAATCCTTTCAGAAAGTTCATGCCGCCTGTAGCCATTTTGTGGAGTATAAGCTTATACCGTACCTTGAGCGTACTACTGTACATATTGCCGGATAATATGCGATGGAATTTTGCGTTTCACGTCGTTCAATCATTCAGATGGAAACGCCGCCCTTCTCCAAACTTAAAAAAAAACAGGGTGATAGACTTTTGAATGCTAACTCTTGTATAACAATGACGTAATTTAATGAGAAGACATTTGTATTCGAGCACGGCTACAGTTTTTGATTCGAGAACTCTCATCATGGACCGTGGTTATATTCAACAATCGAGAGGCTAGGGTGAGTCGAACTTTTTCCTATGTCCATGTAGCAGTTGTGCAAAAATAAGCGAATCCACAGGCCTTTGGCGAATCAATAAATGCGTTTTTCACCAAGCTGAAAGGTGGAAAGATTAATTATTTTTGCCGCATGTCAATAGTTTGATATGACTATCGCCTTTTACAATAATACTGGCTATTCCATTGTGCTATAGGCCCAGGTTGACACACATGTGTAGAGATTTTTATAGAAACTATTCCGTAGCTATTTACATTCTTTATCGCTTTTTGCGGTTTTGCAGTTTCCTGTTTTTTGTTAGCCGATTAGCCGGCACACGCCAAAACGACTAGTCTTTGCGGTTTTCTATAAGTGAGTTGGCACACGCCAAAACGATTAGTCTATTGCGCTAGTATTTCTGGGCACGTTTAGTCTCACTGTTTACCTCCGGTTGGTTAGCAACCGCAGTTTAATTGACAGCCGATTCTTTATATTAGGGTAAATTGTTGCAATAAGTGTTTCCTACGACGTTCGCACAAGTGAGAAATAGGGCAAAATTCATTGAGAGTTGGTGTTAGTTTAATTTTTACAACCAGGGCAGTATTAAACACGAAACATTTAACTTGTAATATTTCCCCCTTGTCTTGGCCTGCTGGGTTTTAAAAAAGTGTTTAAAGGTATACAGGCACTATGTTCAAATTTAGCCGTTGCTACCATGGAAAGGGGAGATCTAGCTAATCATAGAGTTTATGGGGTCACGCCAGGTCACACAAAAATAATGCACCACTACATGGTCATAATTTTACTTTAGTTAAACAATCAGAAATAATTTGTCTTCATTATTCTTCCTGGAATGAGGCAAAGAAATCAAAATAAATGATTTTAAAATGAATATTAATACGTCGTTAATTATGAATCCATAAAATAAATATGTACCAGTGAATCATGTTTTAAATAAAAAAAATGGGCGCTACTGTTACTGCTTGTGATAAATAATGGTACATTGGGTGCTAAGGGGAATTGGGTTCATAAAATTAATTTGATACTAGTAGAATTAATTTAGCACGTAAAATTAATTTGAAGGCATAAACTTAATTCAATGAATGCATAATAAGTTAGTACTATACTATATATATAACACTTATTTGGGATGACTGCATGAAACAAAATTAAAAATGCTTGAAAAATTATTTCTGGTCTATATAAAATTAATTCTAACACACTAAAATTAACGAAAAGCATAATTTTGACCAGAATGGCCCCAGTATACATTATCTTTATTATTCTTCCTAGCTGAAGGCAAAGAAATTACAATTATTATTATTATAGAAAAAATGTTAAAAGTTGTTACTTAGAAATCAATGAAATAAATAAAAAACAGTGAATTATGGTTTAATAAAAAAAATGTTACCATGGCAACATAAAACAAAAATGAACATGGAGTTCATGCTTTGATAAATACACTTAGGAGAGCATTTGCATAGTAACTGGGATAACATTTAATGGAATTTGGAAAAAAAAAATTAAAACATAAATAGTTTACTATGGAAACATAGGGCAGTAAAATTGGATATCATATTATATCTCTCTAACCCAAAATAACGTTTGTTATAATATTTCTTTTGATTACTGGATTTTTACACTGGATATTTAGTCTTTCTAACCCAAAATATCCCTTTGATATAACACTTTCTGTTGATTACTGGATTTTAGGTGGAATCTTTGAAAAAACGGTAATTTTTACTCCTGAATGGTTGCCATGGAAACATCTCACCTTTAAATCGTGTGATTTTTTTGGTGTGCTAATCAGAAAAACCCATGATCAATTTTAACATCAATCAATAGTTATTTAATAGGAATTAGGGAAAAAATCACATTTTCAATCCCAAAATTGTTACCATGGCAACTTGAAACATTAAAATTAGTCTGGTTTGTGTGTTCTCTTACCCGACCTCCCCAAGTAAATAATTTTCATATCAATCAAAGTAATTTTCATGAGATATTAGAAAACTGAAATTTTCAACCCCTAAATGGAAACATGGGGCAGTGAAATCGATATCATATTTGGTCTTTTCGACCCAAAATACCTTTATGGTGAAATTTTCAGGGAAATTGAACCTATTATTATTCGCATTATTATTTCCACATAATTCTTATATTAATTATTATTATTATTATTATTATTTGATATAGTGGTAAAATACGGTCACCGTGTATTTGTTTCTCAGTTGTAAGTGGAACACAAAACCAGTATGTGCTAGCCTTTATATGAAGGAGCGGGGACGTTTTCACTGAAACAGTTTTAAGCATCAATGTGTCGCCATATAAATCTCAACTTGTGACAAGTATTGCTAAGTTTTGTTTGTATCCCTTTGCGCTGTTAAATTAATCATCGTCTAGCTCGCTTGTTTACTATGACCTTTTTTCCTTTAAAGACCGTATAATGGTGATAGAATACGTGATAGCAATAATAGTTTGCTGACCTGTAAAAACTACTTTACAAGTAACGGGCCTTTGAAAAACGGTCGAACTACTCAGCTTTTACCTTTGTCATACACATGTGCACTGCCCTCCAAAAACATTTGCTTCGACATACATATATTTACATGCTTGGGCAATACTTGTCAGGGTAGAACTGAACTTTGTCAATGCAAGCAACAGCTGTTCGGTAGCACTGGCCTAGCTCATTTGTCCAATGTATCTTACTTCTAGCAACCCTGCAGTCACGTCGGTATATGCCACAACAGTCGCCTGGGTAGTCGCTTTGCTAATCACCTGTATGCGGAGTGACTAGCCAGCCCCTGTATGCGCATTGCCTGCTGAGACAACTTGTATTCATTTGACAAAGCATGTGTTACACTATTAGTTATAAGCTGTTCAGATGTGTCCGTTGGTAACCAAGCAACATCACTTAGACCTACTTATGGCGCTGGTTTAGGGTTAGCCTGCGTACAGGTCTGTGTGTTCCCGGCGTTATACGGCCTCCACCACAACCGTGCAACGGTCCATGAAGATAACTGGGGACTCTGCGGTCTGGATCTGGACCGCAACGAAAAAAAACGGTCTTTTTGGCCGAAATTCTACTCCACCTGGCCAATTGCCTTGCATTCTTTTGACTGGAATCTAGCGTCACATCCCAATGGCAATACATAATATTTGACAGCTAATAAAGAACATGAAGTCATCTTGTCTCCATGGTGATTTCGATGATGACCTTTTGCTGCTTTTTTAAATGGCATTTTTTTGAAGATATATATAGACGGCAGATTAGAAGTTCGTAAGCCAGTGGTGCATAGTACTGAGGGCGCTGGGGCGACTTGTCTCGGTGACCGCGACATGGAAGGGTGAACGATTTAACACACGTCAGTCATATAAACTTGCTTTTCTAGAGGTCAACATAAGAAATGCCTTGCGGACAGGTATTGAGTGGATCCCTATCATGTGTCTAGAGGTTTCAAGGATTGAGCATGTGTCAGCATTATGTATTCCTGGTTTGAGAGGTTTTGCGATTACTCGGAGAATTGTAAGTTTTGGGAACTGGTTCTTTTTATCCGAATCGTACCGGGAGAGCAGTCGCCAAAAGCGTTTACATCCCGTCCTTTAGTATGATTTTCCATCTGAATATCTGATAACATAGATATAAATTTATATAAACAGTCGGGTGATATTTGACATCTACAGATATTCTGGTCCTGAGTACATGTACGTTTGGTTACAAAGCAGCACCTCGTCAGGCTTTTTTTCACTGAAAGGGGAATATAATTAGTATTTCCATGATCAAATGTGATATTAAGTGTTAATTTTTCTTATTTTTTCTTATTTTCTTTTTTTACCCGATTTGACCATAACACATTATGCATTCCTATCGTCAAAGCATCAACCACTTAGTATATCATTTTTAAAGGCCCAGGGACGCTAAATCTATCAAAGCTACTGGATATACGAGGAAGGTCACCAAAAACACATTCCGGCCAAACACCAAGGAGTCCCATTGCATCTTAACTACTCAGAAGCATGCATTTACGTTTTTCAACCCATAAAAGCTGCGATCAATCCACGGTTATAGCATTTTTCATTTTCTTGGACTTCGTCGACTCGCAGTGTTTGTAATGTTTAAGCCATGCATGGAGCATGAAAATAAAAAATGTAAATAATCTCTTGTTTCTGACATAGCCTATTCAAATAAAGGCATAAACAGTTCTATGTATCGGTTAAAGTGTCGTCATCGATTTTCATTTAAGATCACATTGTGACCAATTCCTACTTTTTAACAGCAGAGATATTTAGTAGGCTTGCGTTGAGGTTATCAAAAGGCGTACTGTCGGCACGTGTATGACTAAGTAAATACCGGCTCTGCTAATTTTAGACTGTGTCAATGTTTGTTGAATACCTTGCTGAGGTAAGCCTTCTGCAGATTGACCTTTATATGACAGCGGATATCGTAGGCTCTCCACAGTTAATTAATTGTCAAGGTGTCAGAAGTGACATTGACTTGGTTGAAGTGGTTGATCGTGTATAATAATTTAAAAGTAATTGCAGCAAGGTTTGGACCCATTGATCAGTGGTAGTGGATTGGCGACACGTGTGGAGTTAACGCGAATGATAGTATGTGTCTACCGGATCACCACCACATCGTGGTCAGTAAAACGTCGAGATTACTCTAGTACATCTCATTCTCTAAAATTGTTCAGGAAGTCATGGTCGTATCCGTGAAACTTTCGGACACAAAGCAAAAGATACTCATGAGAAAGTCAGGAGTTTTTGTGTAGGTCGTTTACACAAGTTTAGCTCTATGTATAGATGAACAGTAACGAAATATATATATATATATATATATATATATATATATATATATATATATATATATATATATATATATATATATATATATATATATATATAATCTCGCGCCAATGAGCGAGCTTGAATAATCTATACGCCCCCCCCCCCGCCTAAAAAATGACAAGTCCCTTATCTGAATGAGTCGGCGTATCTACTGCGTCAGCTTTTAGGTAAGCATCAATATGTCGCTTTTACAATTTTCAACAGGTGACTAGTTATTTTTAGCACTCTCCAGTTAATCATCCTGGAGCTGTAATCTACCCTGTTTGTCTTTCCACCGTAAATCATCAGTTGTTTCTGTCATGTCAATATAAATATAGTCACAAACAGTTATGTTTATCAGGTTCACGTCTTATTGTTATCTTTTTGGGACAATGCCGGCTTTTTAGCCGCAAAGGTATTTTATAGCTTGTATTAAATGTTATCAAAGGGCGAACGCGGATGTTGAGTAAACAAGCTCAGGTTCTGTTAATCGTAAATGTTCTTATTTAGTACCTTGCTTAAGACCACTGCAGATTGACCTTTCTAAGACATATCATACTCTATGATCTGACTCGTTCGTGGCATTAATTGCCAAGGTCAACAGCTAACATTGACTGCTTCAAATTGTTGATTGTGTAAAATTAAGTCATCTCAACACGTATTAATGCTACTTTAATTTAAAATGTTTTGACTGAGATTCCTCAACGGGGTCGTTTCCACGCGTTGTAGAGGTGAACACTCTATGTGTAGGGATTTGCGCGTGCGTAAGAGTGAACGCGATTTTAGTGTCTGCCGTATCTCCATCACTTCGGGGTCAGGAAAGTAGGTCGAGATAACTCTGCTACATCGCTTGTCCTACATCAGTAATTATTCAGGAGGTCGTGGTCGCATTCCCTGTAATTTTTGGATACAAAATGTAAGGCAGAAAAAGTCAATCATTTGTCATGTAGGTAGTTTACACAAGTAAGTTTTATCAAGGTGAGCTATAAACGATAATATAGAAACAGTATACATACCTTTGAGTCAGACATGTTTTATTCGTATTTAGAAAATGTACGATAAATATGTTAAGACGCTGCACTTACTTCGGTTTTTCCTAATGTTCCCACGAATTATAAAATTCTTATCTGATATTGCAAACTCAGCATATGGGACGCCCTATATGCACAATTCTTGGAGATGAACAGGAGACTTGTACGGCTAATATGTCCACGTTACATTCATATATGCGGTAGAGCTACTCGATTTGTGCGATCGGTGACCCTTTGCTGGAGAGTGTTTTTATGATGGCGAGATTTTAACTTTACCCGATTTTGTTAATGGAACTCATAACTTTCGTAAAGTAATGATGAGTTTATTTTTCACAATACAGAAAAAAACTACATAATCTATCCTATCTTTCACATCTAACGTAGTACTGAGTTTAAAAGTAAATATCCCTTAAAAACAGTTTCTACATCTTAATTTTAAGTAGTTCGCTCTAAAAGTGTACCACAACTCTCAAGAAAGTCGAACGACCTAACAGCAGAATAGTATCACAACTGATACGATTATCATGTCATCCCTTACTAACTAACTTTCTATGAGTACAGATGGGGTCAAGAAAGGTCAATTAACACGATTTGAACTAATTTGGGATAATTGGATAGTGAAGTAATGTCGATTTAATCCACAAATGTAATCTCATTAGCTTTTCTTTTTACAGTACACCCTTGTTCTTATGAGCAATTTGCAGTATTGCAACATTTATGATCAGCTACATGGCACCTTACGCTTGTAAGAAATTTGAAAATATGATAACCCAATTATCCCAAATTAGTTCCAATCGTGTTAACTGTTGATTTCGTCGCTTACTGCCAAAGATCGCTAGGAAAACGGTCATAATCAAAGCATGTATTATGATATGGGCGATATGGCACGAAGTGTTGTTGATATCGCGTCACCTGTATAGTTATGCCTATGTGACACTGCCAATATCGGTCAAGGGCACAAATACAGTTGATGTGTCAGACCATTATAATTAAATGCCGTCATCGATCAGGTGACCTCAAGGTAGGTGAATAATGCCAGTACATCTCAACTCAACACAAATATGTCCGTACTGTGACCTCTCAGACATTGGTAAAGTGTTATCAAGTTGACCACAGTCTACATTTTTGCGTTGCCACTGTTCACTGTTGATCATTAGAGTACCTAGATATCTCAATGTAACAGATCGCCCGGTACTTGTGTCACTTCTACCATACGAATATTACGAACTGATCTCAACTTCTCTATCTACATTAAAAATAGCAACACTTGTCTGTAAACATTAACAAATATCAAAGAGTGGTTTGTTTTGCTGTTTTGTTTTTTGTTTGTCTTTCAAGAGATATATTCATAGCAAAACATTATATCGGTTTTCGGAATTATTTTTATTGTTCAATGTTTCCTGCTGTGAAGTAACTTACATAAAGGAACCGTTTGCTATAACAAACACTGACAAGGTAAGAGATATGTCAATATACACCCGTTTATGTTTATTGTTGTTTGTATTGAAATAGGGAGATAAGAAGTACATTATTTACCCGTAATATGTGTATGTTCGGTCACGAGACCAATTGAGTGACGCCATATTTGTTTTCGATAGACTGCCAGGACGTCGAGAAGGTGTACGCCAATAACGAAGTTTGATGATCTCCTGGCATTGTCTATGGCATCAGCATGGCTGCCAGCGAATACAGGGATCCCCAGGTTAGCAGACATTAAAAAATGTTGCACACGATTTTACGTCTGTAGTATGTAACATGTAAATGTTCATTCAACTGTGCTACGTTACTCTAGTTTTGACGGGCATGCAATGTTACTCGGTAAAACTTATCACATTATACAATGAATCTGTCAGACCAGAAGGCTCATCTCTATGTATTTCACGTGTATGACTAAATCTTATAGCATGGCTTTCTAGAATCCCATAGAAAGAAAGACAACTTGGTATAGTGCATTACAAGGTCATTAACGCTCTTTTCTAACAAGAATGATCATCGCTATCCTGGATGTAAAAAGTTCACAGTCCGTGGTGGAAATTTTCATGCGTTTTTAGAGAATGGCGTTCACGCATGCATTAATCACGATCGTTTAATAACAATGTTTCTGTATGGTAACAAAAGGTAAGAAACGTTATTACCATAGTCCTCGCGGATCGGTATTCTCTCATTAACCCTTCTACTTGACCTGGTATGATGTCATACGGACATTTTTTCCCATCCGGGGTCAAAGGGTTAAAATATGTTTAAAGTACTCTACAAAATACTACAAGGTATACAGCTGCACAAGTTGTACCCTTTACCTATCTCCATCTTGACACGTGCCAATAAAATATGTAAGCAATGACAATATGGTACTTTGAATTCAAAGTGTTGCCCATTTCTTGGTTCATTACTAAGTATCGTCTTATTAATCGTACAAACTTGTGTATAATAAATCACAACCGTCAATTGACAGCACGCCGACAAGAAATCTAGAAACAATGGCAAAGCTTGTGTTTTTCATTGTCCATTCTTATGGTTTAACGAGCTTTGGTCAAAGCTCAAGTCGTTGACATTGTTGTACAGTCAGTATTTCTGTCAATACTTCTGAAATCAAAAAATATACCAATTCAAATATTTTATACTAACAATAGATCACACTATATGAAACAAATTATGAACATTATTCTATAGTGCATTTTCCATGTTAAGGCTCTAATTGTTATTAGTTGAGTTATTAGATGAGTTCGGTTAATGTTCAAAATCCAATCGATCCAGCTTACACTTGTATAATAAATCACAATTGTCAATTTACAGCACGCCGACAAGAAATCTGGAAACAAAGGCAAAGCTTGTGTTTTTCATTGTCCATTCTTATGGTTTAACGAGCTTCGTGTCAAAGCTCAAGTCGTTGACATTGTTGTACAGTCAGTATTTTTGTCAATACTTCTGAAATCAAGAAATATACCAATTCAAATATTTTATACTAACAATAGATCACACTATATGAAACAAATTATGAACTTTAATCTATAGTGCATTTTCCTTGTTAAGGCTCTAATTGTTATTAGTTGAGTTATTAGATGAGTTCAATTAATGTTCAAAATCACAAGGGAGTGATCAAATAACCATCTTGTGTCAGCTTTGCTGTGCTGTCCTTGGCAATCAATGAAAGAATAAAAAAAAAATGGAGATGGGTATATGACACATATAAGTGCCTAGTATTGCGCATCAGACAATTTTCTGCATATCCGCCAATGTACATTATGTAAGATGATATTATACAACTCACTAAATTGTATAATGTAAACAAGCCCTGGGCTTGGTACTGAAATCGTTTAAAATCCATCTTTTTATTATCCTTCATGCAGTTTCTGAATCTTAGCTTAGCAGTGTATTACTAATTGTTTACCATCACAGGAATCTGAGTATAGCAGGGTATAACTTATTGTTTACTATTACAGGATCTCATTGATGCAGCAGAGCGAGGTGATGTTGAGAGTGCTAAGTCATTTATAGATGATGGATATGATGTCAATGGTAGAGGTAACTTTGGGATTTTGGTGAGTATTATGAACAAATTTCATGCTGTAATATGTACAAAACTAATTCAGTGAAATCCCCAAACAAAGTATATAAGAAATATTTTGGATATTAAGGTCGATATCTCTCATTACGATCGCTAAAATAAAAAATAAAGTAAGTTAAGTGCAACACGGAAGGGTCGAAATTTCTCTGAATTTCGTGTATCACGATATCTGTAAACGATCGCGTTCGGCTACTCGGTTGCTCGAAAGGGTGACCCAAACAAGTCATCACGAGCTATGTTTATTTTCGGAGCAATTTTTGCGTGAAATTTTAGTTAACCTTCGACTGGAATCAACCACGGTCTGTGTTCATAGATATCTTGTTATTGAAGAAATTAAAGTCCAACTTTTGTCGAAATCTTACGATGTATTGCCGACTCAATGAGCCGATCGCGGACACCCATATCCTCTTAGGCCTAAAGCCTTTAGAAGATCTGGTGATAACGTTTACTTCCCAGTAAAGTGCGGAATTGTGTTTTATTGTTTTTAGAAGGTTTAGCGAGAAATTTAGAAGGCTATATTAGAATTTTCTGAATCTAAATCTAAACTCCAGCTAAATTAGAAAGTTTAGAGCACTATTTAGATTTTGGCTAAATATGATATCGTGATTATTGGATATATCGCCGGAAAAAAGTGGACTCCTCAGAGCCGATCTAAACTTCAGCTAAATTAGAAATTTTAGAACGCTATTTAGATCGGGCTAAATATCGTAATTATCGGATATATCGCCGGAAAAAAGTTCGGACTCCTCAGAGCCGATCTAAAGTCCAGCTAAATTAGGAAGTTTAGAACGCTATTTAGACCGGGCTAAATATTGTAATTTAGCTGTGTTTAGCTGTGTTTATCGTGTTTAACCTATTATAGCTCCAGTTGACAATACATGGAGTTTAGAACAGGAACACGTCGAGAGACATAAGTCCGCACTAAACTCCAATTGAATTGCACTGGCATTGCAAGACTGAGTTAGTTGATGAAGACAATGCAAGTAGAAAATATAATATGAAGGTATTGGTTTGGTATATAAACTCAGCCTGTTCAGGTGTTTCAAGGCTTCCACACGTATACAGGTCTTTGAGAGAGTTTAATAATACAAATTACCAGTTATAACAAAACAAATAGCTTTTCACGAATATTAAGTAAGGTAAAGTAACTTGCTCCTTTTTGAATTTGATATATCCAAAAATTACTACTTACACAAACGTATCACGGCATTTTACAAAACTCTCAAACTGTTTGTTTGAGCTCTTAAGTTCTATACAAATTACAGAGCTGCATTCATTTGAATTTAGGAAAAATAACACTTATTTATGGTATACAATCATTTATAGAAGTGAGGGTCTATACTACACAGAAAGATCCGTCGCTCGAGGTGGACGCTCCTTCGCTCCCCTCCTCCTACGACTGAACGCGGTCTATTACATGCGACGTGGAAGATGAAAGAAATTTAGTCACTCATAATGGGTGTTTCTTATCGCTACGATATGGGAAGATTATGCAGATTGCATTGAATATTTTTAGACGAAGCTCTCTCTGCATAATAGGTATGCTTGTCATGGCAAAACTGTCATTCAATTACCATTGCGGTCATCACAAATTATAACATTGTAAATATGGTAGGAATTAGTTCAACCATAGATACACGGACAAAAGACACAATAAATAATGATTAAGCGACTTTTTCGATACATACCAACCTAAGGCTTACAAAGTATATATATTAATACATATATGACCAATGTACTCAAGAACAACTTAAATTGCGTCGTCATTATGGACCATCAAAAGCTCATTGTTTTGTTTCGTTCGTTTTTTTTTTTGGTAAAATGACAACTATGAATCAATTACTGACGTTTCTAGTTTTTATTTCTTATTTGATTTGTCGCCTTAAATATCAATATGCAAATTGTATGTTAAAGTCCCGGCACAATGAAAGCATACTCCTTGCTTACTGTGACTTTTTATTTCTCTATTTCTGTCAGATTATACCTGTTCCATGCCGACATGATTTAGTTCTATTGGTGAATTGCAATTTTAACATTTTTACATTTTTTGTAGATCAATTCCACAGCATTGCATGCGGCTTCTGGAGAAGGTCATGCAGACGTCGCTGAAGTGCTGATTAAACATGGTGCAGATGTCAATGCTAAGGATGGGGTAAGTAATGTGACTCGGTTTTCGATGTTGATATCGGAATCATAATGCTATAACAATTTCACATATCCCTCTTCTACTTAAACCTTACAGTCACTAAATCGTATAATGCAGTGACATTTTATTGTGTCGTGGTCATACAATCCCGCTGCAATACTTCAAAATGTAATAGAGCAAATTATGCTAAGATGGCCGCGATCTGTCCGCAAAGAGAATGACCCACAACTCATATGGCGTTCGATTTATTCAAATAATTTAATCATTTTGCACGATGACCGATAATAGTACATCATTATTTCAAATTTGTGTTTGGTCCTGTCGGTTGGTTAGCAATTTAATTTATTTATTCTACAACCATAGCTTTCGCTTCGAAAAAAATATTCCGTAAAAGTTTTAAGTGTCGGTTATCTTCAACGCTTATCTTCATGGACAGCATGATATCAGAGAGAGAGAGAGAGAGAGAGAGAGAGAGAGAGAGAGAGAGAGAGAGAGAGAGAGAGAGAGAGAGAGAGAGAGAGAGAGGGGGGGGAGAGGAGAGAGAGAGAGAGAGAGAGAGAGAGAGAGAGAGAGAGAGAGGAGAGAGAGAGAGAGATTTTTGAGAAATCCAAATTTGGAATGTTTGATAGCGGATTATTTAATGCCAATGGCTTGAATTGCTCTTGTATTAACCATACATTGATTAATCGATTTTCGTTTAAATCCTAATGGCTCTTGCAGCTTTCAAATGTTTCTGTTGGACACAAATGCATGGTATTATTGTCAGTTGTTAGGCCTCGCTGATGAACGCGCCCTTGCAGTACATCAGCCTGGTTTAGGCAAAAAAAAAATGTTTCTGGTCAGCGCGCGCGTAACCTGAACAACAGCGCGTCACCCATTTTTCCGATTTTGTGGCTGGCGGCCGCTGCAAACTACGTACTGATTGCTATGACACCAAACCATAACGGCTGAAGAGAAAGAGAAAATTCGTTTGGGTGCATGATTAGTGACTGCATGAACATTATATATGTGACTATATTGATAAAACTATAAAACTGACAAGTGTTTCATCTAGGC
Organism: Ptychodera flava; assembly: GCF_041260155.1. Lineage (NCBI taxonomy): Eukaryota > Metazoa > Hemichordata > Enteropneusta > Ptychoderidae > Ptychodera > Ptychodera flava. The sequence continues at coordinate 811,980 of NW_027248380.1, read as the reverse complement.
TGCGCGATTGCGCGATTCCCCCCTCTTTGGTGTGCTACGCGCCGCCAATTGCACGTAGAAGGGGCGACCCATTGCGCACTGCACTGAGCTTGCTGGAATGGCTGCTATCATGGTTGTCACACTTCGATGCATTTGACCCGTTATCGGCACCCGTTAATAGTGTGGCAACAGGCATAGTATAGTGTAGCAAGACCATTTGGAAGGGACTAATTTTAGTTCGAATTTGATACTTTTTGAACTGCTTCAATAAAATGCTGTTGAAACTATACCACGCGTAAATTTCCGTACGCTGATTTTGCGTATGAAAGCCTATATCAGCCAGTTGAGAGTTACGTTCACAAAAGTTCATTGCCCTAGCCCGATAAGGTTTCTGTGTCACATCATCTCTGTACGATTGAGAAAAGGAGACAAACTGAAGTTGTTGTGCATCATGTGAATGTCCATAACACTCTGATAATAATTCTTATAGCAAAATTAACACGAAAAATTGACTTTACTGTCACAGAAACGTGTTCAGTGCAGACTACACGAGCATAGCGCATTGAAGCAAGCTGTGGTGTCAATGGGCCCGGTTTTTGAATTCAGTGAACAGAAACTGACTCATTTTTCTGGGCAAATAAACCCTAAAATTAACTGTCGGAAATAACCAACCTTTCTGTTTGTTATTTTCCCCATTCTAAAATGATTGAAAAGCAGCTGGAGCGAATCTGACATAGAGAAAAATTCGACTCCGCAAAATACTGGATCTGACCCTCTAAGTTGTTCGTTTTAGCTCTACTGAGTCTGCGCACAAAACTACAAGACCAGCTAGGTCACTAGAAAAATACCAGCTCACTGGTTTCCAAAGAGCAATCTTGATTCAAACTTACAGTAGTGAGGAATGATATACGTACAGTAAAAACGTGACAAACCAGCTCATTTTTTTTTTCATAAGCTACGAAACATTCTTTTATGACTACAAAAGATTGTTTTCTTTGTTTGTGTAGTGCAGACAGTTCAGTGAAAAATGAAAAAAAAATCCCTTGAAGGTACAGTGGAAATGGCTGGCTGTTGTTAATTTAGATGTTAAGCCCTATGAAAGCAGACTTACAGAATATGTGCAAATAAACATACAGAATATTTAAGCATGAGGGAATATGCTACAATTTTTAGGGATATTAGTGCTTATGAATATTAATGAGCTGTCCGCCACTCTTGGAAGCCCTATACATTCATAACAGTGATACTCAAATGTGTTGACTTTGGAAAAAAAATCTTGTAGTATATAGAGGATGGTGTTTGCAGCCAGCAGCTTGGATTTTGAATGCAAGTTATTTATTGCTTGTAGTATCTAATCACAAGTGCACTGCAACATTAAAACTTAGATATAAGATGTCATTAAATGTTTCAGTTAAATCCTCCCAAAAATATTTAAATCCCCCTCAAAAATTCAAGTAGAGGGGGACCAATACCCCCTTGGTGTAGTATCCTAGATGAAACACTAACTGACCCTCCTCCTTCCCTGAGGGGAAAAAAATATTCGCGTCGCCGCACCATTTTTTAAGAAAGACCTGACCAGAAACATTTTTTTGGCCTTATGTCTCAATACAGCATAGTAAAAAAGAACCAATCGCGTACCGTATAATAATGTAATTGGGGTTAAAAGTTACGTGTGTTGAAATGTTTCCTCAACTGGGCGTATATTTGTTTGATTTCTTATCCTGAGATCATGATCAGACCTCACAAATCCATCGATCGAGCTCGACTGTTGGTTACCCGGAGGTGTGTTAGCCCGATGGTCGATCTGCGACGTTCTTTCGTATGAAAATTCAGTGTTCGCGGTTGAAATTCTGGCAATGCTATTCACGTACTCAAAGGCTTAGCAAAAATGTGTATCGTCATCATCTGAATGCGTAACGGCCACTTCCGCATTCAACCGTGAGCAAAAATGTTGTATTTTTTTGACACTTGTAATGAATGTTTACGATAACGAGGATATTTTTAATAGTAACATGATATTTTGATGTACCGGTATTCATACTGAACAGAGAAACAAATTTGAATTGAATGAAAAATAAAAATACGAAACTGATCATAATCACACATACACTGACAGTGTGCAACGTGGTATTCTGAGGCACTGTAACCATAGAGGTAACGTCTCTCGCTCCATGCTGTAGCTAACACTGTAACAGTGGTAAAAATTCATACCGGTAATCATGAAAAATGTGCCTCTAGAATTTAATGGGATTTCTGTTAGCACGCGAAGCAAAGATTTCCCTTGCTCGGTTAAAAGGAAAGTCTGCAACCAGTGGTCCTTCCATTGTAAAGGAGTATCAGATCATCGGTAAGATCGTCACATAGTCGATTACGCTGTGCTGTGACTACGCGGTTTTGGCAACTGAATCCCCGTTCACAGGACACTGACGAAACCAGAATCACCAGAGCTATGCAGGTTAACAATCGGAACATTGGAAACAGCTCTCCATATTCGTTTATCAGAATACGACAAGATTCACTGAAATTGGGTCGTCCGTGGGCACGCAAAGTCAGTTTCATTTGAGTAAACTCTGCTTACAAATCGGGCCAATGTATTGGGGCTACCATTGGCACGCCATCTTCAACGCGATTAGCACCGAAATTGGCAATCAGTGTCGCCAGAGACTCTGGCCATAATCACGGATCTCAACATCACGATCTGGATATTTGCTGTCATCGAAGCACGTTAGTAAAGCAGTACATTCCATGGGAAATCGTGCTTGCAGTCGTTCGATGAGATACGTTATGAAGTCATGCCTGACATTTGCATAACCTTCGATATGATTGGCAGCTGCGTAAGTTAGAGAAAGACCACAATATACATTGTTTTCAATTTCCCTCGACAGCTTGCTCTCATGTTCGCCTAGACTGTCTGGTTCTAATAATAGCTGTAGAGACGCGATAGTTGATTGGACCATCAGTTCGATAGTAGCCAAGTTGACATCTTCTCGTTGGAATACAAGATTGCAACGGTCCATGATTGGCAGTACGTCCATCAGCAAATGCGTGATGGCCAAGAACGAATATTGTTTGATCTGCTTTAAGAGACCGCCAGCAACTGCGTTGTCACGTTGTGCTGCTTCTTCGTTGAATTCCGTGAAAATGCTGGCCAGTTGTCGTAAAATATTTTGACGGCTTGGCCGAAAGACAGCCATCGCACTGAGCAAGGCTCTTTTAAACTCAGCACACCTTCACTTTCGATAATGTTATTTAGTTCTCGTAATCTTTGGTATCTTGTGGCAGAATACGTAAAAAAGTTGAAAATGTTATTTACTGTCTTTTTATACTCCGTAACTTTCTTGACACCGCGACTAGCATCGTCTGCTGCAAGTGCCAACCGATGTGCGGCACAATGGACATGGATAAGATATACGTTCTGATGTTTCAATCGTACGCCGACACTGTTATGTCTACCCGTCATGACGGGGAGCCCCGTCTGAGCCGAGACCCATGACTTTCTATATTTCAATTCCATGATCACCGATTACTGATAAAATTTTGTCAGCTACTGTTTGGGCTGTACCGTTTAAAACAGTGTAGTTCCCAATAAATATTGTACGGGGTTTTCCATCATCAACGATTTTCAGAAACATGATCAGCTTCTTATGAACAGTGACATTGACTGTTTCGTCAACGAGTATGCCAAGAAACGGCGAATCGGATATTTTCTGAGAAATTTCTTCACGTACTGTGTCAGCTAATGCTCTCTGCATGGCTTTAACACAGTCATGGTGCGTGTAATCTCCGTTTTCAAGTATCCGCATCCGTTTTCACGTTACAGTTCAATCAACGACACGAATTTTCGGTCTGGTATTTTCTCCTTAGCCATGTAATAGACCGTACGAAGGACTGCTCGCTGTTTTCCCTTAGTTTCGGAAAGTCCTTTACTAGAAAAAATCACGCATTAAATCCTGCGATGATCGCGCCACAGAAGCCTCGCGATGATCATCGGTCTTCATATGACGCTTTATCGCCGATTTTTGTGAATCTGGAGACCCATGAGTAAACGTGTTCCTGTTATTTGCTTTCTCACACAGCATACAGAGCAGCAAAATTCTTTTTTATTTTTGTCATTTTCGATACCTGAACTTATGAGCGAAGCCAGGATACTCGATGCTCCAACTGCTTTGAAACTCAGTGTGATTTCTCCCGTGCCGGTTGCTTGTGCTTCCGCTTCACTGCTGTCAACGTTGAACTTGATGTCACTGAGGACACGGTAGCGGTGCACTCTGAAGTAGTCGTGGCTGGCATGTAAGCCCTTTTAGTGCTTGAACTTGTACAAGATTCATCTTGCGATGCTTCCGATATTTTTTTTTTGCTCGAAGCACTAAAGTTAAAAGATATCAACGAGGATTGCTTTGACATGATCTATGAGCTATGGTGGCAACAGTTACAGGTAGCTACGCTGCCTGTCAGCATGCACGCTGTCGTGTCAGTGATATGATAAGTGTGGTTGTTTGCCCGGAGCAAAATACATGTAAACTTCACTCGAAATGATTTGCTCAAAATGTTACAATTTCAGGCAACACCCATGTGAGCAGTCCGTTGTTGACGGGTCGCAATCTCATAAAGCAAAAATCGCTCAGCGTGTTGCAATTTCACACTGTTCTCTGCATATTATTAGCTCTGATGCAATCTTGGTTGGAGGGACCATGGACAAAATGCCGTTTCGTCATCAAAATAGCGCTGATAATGGGCGTCAGTATTTTGCGTAGTCAAACGCATTGCCATCAGAAAAATGCGTGCGTAAAATTTCTTCTGCGTATAATACGCACTTTTTTGCGTAACCGCAAACTCTGAAATTGTAAGGATTTCTTCATGGATAAAGTTTTCTTCTTTTTTCCCTCTCGACTATGTTTAACAGTGAGTAATTGGACATTTCTCTTTTTCCTGCTTTTGGACAATTTTTCGGCGAATTGATCCGACGCGCGATTTCTTTTTTTGATCGAGCCCGCCAACAAGACGAAGTCAACCTCTGGAGTTATTTCAATATCGCTCAAAACTAAATGTCACACATTTAATCCATTTGAATCAATCACTTTTAGTAAAACAAACTACATAATTAGTTGTGGAGTTAGTAGGAGTCTACGATATCTACCGCTACCAGGCAAAATTCAGTTGAAGCGTTTGGGTATGTCCGGTGCGGCTATGCGTCATTGTATTTACTTAGAGCAAGCTAATTTTTAACGTGTAGGCCGTAGTACGGGCGCTTGTCATCTCGCTGTCACAGGTGTCGAATCTAGTAGACATATACATGTATTTGAAATGAATATAGCGTGATGGCAAGCGCCTGTGACTCGGTCTACAGTGAGCGAGAATCAAGAACCTAGTACGGCACAAATGAAAAGCAAGCCCGAACAAAATGCACATACACTTAGTTTTGTGAGTGGTCAATCGTACCCGAAAATGCATAAAGACAGAAAAAATCGTGCTCCATCGTGCTTAAATAACCGACAAGAATAGTTGACCTATCGTTGCAAAGCTTACAAACTCTCCGTACTACAGATGGTAAAGTTAAATTAAAATTTGGTCAACAATATATGATGCTATATTTGGCGAGAAATAAGTTACTGTAAATATACTAGGGTCAAATCCTGATTTATAGAAACCGTACTTGACAAGGGAAATCATCCAAAGAAGTAATTTTCGATGTGCTAATCACTTTTGTCAGTCGCCATCTCGACCGTACAAAGCCGTGATGTGCGCAAATCTAAAAATTGCCGAGTACTAAAATTAAAGGCCCTAGGTGGAATGTAGCTGAAATGATCCGATCTCGTTGCAATCTACAAGCCTAAATTTACATGATTTATTGTTCATGACATTGGAGACTGACGTTCACTGACTGGCCAATCCTACTATGTTGCATTTACCCATGACCTGGACCGGGTCTCGTCACAGGTCTTCTTTTCAGTCGAGGGGAATTCCCTCTGATCACATACTGATGTGCGCCCCCAACGACGTAGTCAGTCACTGCTGATCACCACTTAAACGGCTTCCAGAGGTTGCATTTTTTATACTATTTTTTACGTTTAGATTGAATTTGAAAGGCGAATATACACGTTTCCGTAATATAACGTGAGTCCCAACCTCGTTCTGAAAATATGTCATGTCTTATATTTCCCAGGTGCTACCAAAATACCATTGCAGTACCGATACTAAATTAGTAAAGATAGAGATATTAAAGTTATTCTTTATGATAATTAAAAAAAATAACGAAAAAGTAATAACAAATTAACAATTCATCTCTATACTCAAATCAACATGCCGCCGTTTTCTTCGTGACAGTTAGATATCCCTATTTACAATGACAATAGAGAATGTAGTCGTGTGATTGTCGTGTTGATTTAATATACAATCTAGGGCTTTGGTAGGACGATACGATCAACTACGTGTTACTGAGCATAGCCTCGTGGACATCTTTCACTCAAAATTTTCTGCTGTTTTCTGCTTTAATTGTTCATTCCAGCCTTGCATATGATGAGGGAGATTACACGTCTTTGAAATTCTACAGTAAACTTTTAGTAGATGATAGCGTCACAGTGCTACCAAACCCAAGATTAGATGAACCATAGGCCCTGAAGCTCCATGGGTCTATGTAATGAACAATCAGTAGTTTTATGTGTTTGGGAAATGATGGTGTTTTCTCATGCCAGACCTCTGACCTGTATTAACCTTCGTGATCATAGCGTAAACAATGAATGCAAAATGTATGAATAGCAACATTTTCGGGAATTTTTTAAAGCTTGCAACCATTGTCAAGACAGCATAGCGAAAATATATACATTGAAAACAAATCTCAACGCAATACGCCAATGAGAATTCAATGACATTATCATACACTAAACCAGACTACAAATATACAAACTTGATACATGCCATTCCGACACACTTCAGACAAGAAAACGCGTCGACCAACTCTTCATTTTCGTATGTTTTTCATTGTGACATATGTAGTAATATGGGAACCGAATGGCAAGACAAAGTAAGCGCTCTGTACTCGGAGCATTTGCACTCGCAGTTGCGCTGTATTGATTCTTCGGCCGTGCCACACTTGCTAAGCGCTCGTGCGAGGACGGCCGCGGCGGCAGACTTAAGCAAACCAGAGTGCAAGTACCCTTAATACGGTTCGCTCGCATTGTCTCACCATGGGGTTCAGCCATGTTAAAATATATTCCAGTTGAAAGAGTAACAGGTCACGTTGTGTCTGTTTCTCAATATTCTGTTAATGGAAAAGATTTGCTTTCAATTTCTCTGATGAGAGTTAATGTTATACTTCTAAAATAGACAATAGCGTTGGATGTGTTGATGATAATATTTTATAGTTCCACTTTCGTTTGTGTTAATGTTTGTGTTTTTAAGTTAGTTTGTTACGGTACCTTGTATAATAACATATCAAATGAAACATGATATCTTTTGCAAGTACTCGAGACAGAGACTAAAAGCACCTGTCACATCGTTCCATTTCGTATTCTATGTAGGGAAACATACAATGTTTCCAATACGTTACCAATACCACTACCGAAAAGCATGGGAAAAATGACACTAAGATAACACTTCCAAATAACATTCTTGTTTTCGACCAAGTCTTCCTGAAATTGTTCATGTCATTTTTATCGCAACAATTAGGATCGAAATATGATGCTACGTACAAAGCTATCTTCCATCAATTTATTTTCACAACCTTCAAGTTTACCTCATAAGATCACATAAATGGAGACAATAAACTCTCCATTCAAAGCAAATTGGATTTTTGAAAAACCTATCTGCAAGCAAAGGAGAAAAACAAACACAGACAAAACACACAAGTGTATTTGGTTTCTTTTGAAACATTATATGTTTGATAATAATGTTAATGTTGAGTTTGTTTTCTTTATTTTCAAACTGAAACTCTACCAGCACGCGGAGGCAAACAAAGAATGTTTTTTAAAGTGCCTAAATTGGAAAAACCTTCCCCAAACAATTTTGGAATGAAGCACAACCACTTCCGGAACCATTACGATGATGTTCATGTTAAAATGTATGGAAATGCAGATTTTACTTTCTCCTATTTTAAAATGTATGCATCGTAACGCTAATTATATGCTTTACATTTATGGACAGGCTGACTGGACACCATTACATGATGCAGCGAATAGTGGTCACGAAGCCACTACAAGATTACTATTGCAATCTAAAGCAGATATCGATGCACAGAATTTTGTAAGTAATCTCCATTAGTTTACAAAGAAAATGTCACAGCGTGTCCAGCAGCTCATTCAGAATTATACAATTATATCACGGTGAGGTGATATCGAATTTATTTAAAACGTTTAATGCATTAATTAACTCGGCGCTTAAATAGAGCTTCCGATCGCCAAGGATCTAAGGCCGACAAGTCAATATTTTACATCTACTCTATATATGCTTTAATTCATATCTTTAGAATTATTTGAATAGCTTTTCAAATAATCCTAAAGATATGAATTAAAGCACATATAAAGTAGATGTAAAACATTGACTTGTCGGCATTTGCATTGTTGTCAAAGATAAATTAAGGTAAGTTGGAGCATTATGCCGAATCCTGTCATTAACAATCTCAGTGAGGATATGAGTTACTGGTGTGTCAGAGAGTGCGACCCAACACCCAGAGATAAATGAGGTGATCAATACTATAAAGTCAGCTATTCGCCGGGTTAAATTGATACCATTATATGTGCACTCTCTGCAGCGCAGAAATCATAACATAAAATTGCCAGAAGGTAAACCAACTCGAGTAGTAGATAAACACAAAGGGACTGAATACTCCCAGCCAAAACAATGGAAAGTTTATCCTAATAGGACGGAGTCAGTGGAGAGACCGGGTGCATGGTGTATCGTTCAATGCGGCGAATGCTTCGAGTTGGAAATTTGACACTTGCCTGCGGTGCCTTCCGACGATATTGCAGATTGTAAACCATTTTCCAGATAATAGTTAGTATACTGTGCGATGTACTTTAATGATTGAATACGATGGATGTAGTGAATGCCCACAGCGCACTACAAAGTTTATAAGCATATCCTCTTAAATTTGCGGTAGACTTGGCATATCACGAGTGCTTGTTGTCATGGAGACGAACCTTACTCATACACGTACCTGACTGCAAGTTCGGCGAGTACCTGTTTCCAGGTGGCAACCTGGTAAAAAGATACGCCTTAGTTTCAGCCTATAAGTATCTGCAACACTGATGGAATGGCGAAGTGGAAAATACTGGCTTGGGGTGAGATATGCTTAAACCTGCACTCCTGAAAACGACTCGAAGACAAATGAACATCAATAAAGTTAGATTGTTTGCCGAGTGCTCTGCAAGTCTACGCATCACCATCGTAATAAGTGGCAAATTGGATTTCTCAATTTGCAATATTTGAACCGTAATTATTTATCGCAATAGAAAATCACGAGTATGCGTTGCCGAGTCCCCCCCCCCCGCCGATAGATAAGAGTGATCTGTTATGCTCAAGCCATAGTTTGTCTACACATCACCATCGTAATAAGTGGCAAATTGGATTTCTCAATTTGCAATATTTGAACCGTAGTTATGTTATCGCAATATTCAATCACGTGTTTGCGTTGCCGAGTGCCCCCCCCCTCCCCGCCGATAGGAAAGAGTGATCGGTAATTCTCAAGCCATAGTTTGTCATTCAAATTCCAACAGAATCATGCATAAAGAGCAGAAGTAGAGGTGAGGAAGTTGATTCGATATCAAGGAACAGAGATACGCCGATCGAGCATCAAAGAAAATCATGCTCTGATGTCATTGCTACATTCAGCATAAATTGCCACACGCTCCTGTAGCCAGCCCTCAGTCTTTGGTAATTCACTCAGTTGAGGAGTGAATGTACAGCAGGTACAATAAACACGGCTTGCAAAGTTTAAGCAGCCAACAAAACAATTTGTGTTTGATGCATGATCTACAGTTCCTACAATGTCCGAGAATAGCCAGTAGGCGGTCACACTTACGAAGTGGTAGGTGTGCTTTTTTACGCTCCATGCCAAGTCAATAAAGGCACTCCAAGAAATAATTGGTCCAATAGTCTTGTCCGGTGCTGGGGTACTTGCAGTCTTTTGGAAACCAATGCTAACACAGACGTTGTACTACCAGCGTCGGTGTTGTGGCTGTCGACGGACGGAAATCATCCAGAGGATGCTTACCGGTCGATGTCAGGGCTGTCGACGGTGAGGTTATCGGCCAGACGACATATGTGCCATGTTCATCCAGCAAAGATCCGTCGTCCATTACATGAGGGATATTTTTGGGACAGAAATTTGAGGACATACAGCGTTTTTTTAACATTTTCAACGAACGCATATTTTTAGTTTTAATGACTGAACACTTTTGAGTAGCGGCTCAAATATTGCGGCAACAAACAAGCGCATGTCTGAAGTCACAAGCGACAAAATCCATTTGGATCATTACCAAAGTCGAAATAGTGACATTTTCAAAAACAAATTAGCGTATGAATAAAATCCAAAATATCCTCGCGAAGATTTAATGACATATTTTCAAGTGTAATATAAAGAGAACAGCATGTTTGTTTAGTACTGAGATGTGCGGAGTGACAGATAAAAGGGGAATGAGTTTAAAGGCGTTAACATTATCAGTTTTGCAAAGCTGAGCTCCTTAAGCTGCACGTTTGATGTCTTGTATAGCAACAACGATTTTAATGTTTATGTTACTCAGGAAAAGTCATTCTCAGATATAATCTTTGCTCTTCAAGTACTTTTCTCTCCTCGACTTAAATCGGACTGAAGCAATAAGCAGGAAAATATGGTTTATAAAAAAAGGCCGACCGAGTGTAATTTTGTTCATCTCCGAGTAAACATATGATTTCGTTAGGCTGTGCATATGTGGAGTCGAGATTCAGGATTTCGAAGATTTACAGCGAAATATAATGTAAGCTGGTATCTGATCCATAATGAAGACCTTAACACTCATCGACCAATATGGTCACTAAATCGCTACAATTTATTATCTTTTTGACAAATAATCCGATAATAGCGTTCATATGTGCCGTATCATTGAACGAAATTCCGGTGTAAAAAGACCAATAAGTCGGGTAAGTTATGAGATGGTAAATTAAGCAAACATTTCGATATATACATAGCAACAATGACCACTACGCACACGTTGTTTTGTAAAATACGACAACGCAATCATCAATCGCTGCATCTCGAATGTGTAAGCTGCTGTATAATGTTTCGTTTACTGACACTTGTATTTTTCTCGATTGAAACAGGTATATGTTTTTTTATTTCTCTATTGAAGCAGGTATATGACTGTCCTGCCGTATAGATGGCATTGTCCGACCTAAAGACATAATGAGATAGGATACTTTTGTATATAGAGCTGTAAAGCTTGTATTCCAAAGTTAAACAAGGAAAATATGAGCAATGATTTGTTTTTGATTAAACTTTATTTCGAGAACCAGCTGATAGAAATTTACATATCAAAACAGACAATTAAAAGGACAGTAAAAAGAAGAACACGTAAGATATCTCGACAAGATATACAGAACATCGACAAACAAGAGTAAAACCTTAATGGCAATCTGTAATAAAACATTCAGTGGTCGACAGTGAAGTATTTTCAAACCAAAACCAGCGCGCGCCTATGTTTTCCGAAATTTGTTCCGCGATAAAACTAATTAAGCAATAATAGATTTAAAACATCAAGGTACATGTAATTGTATTTGCGATTTTCAGCGGCACACTGATGACTGGCTGTTTTCATAGGCTTGTCAAAGGAACTACATCTGCAGAAAATATTCTTTCATTTTCTGAGGCTACTGACCTTCATAGTAATTAGCCTTTATCATGTTCTCAAAAGTAGTCAAAACGTTCCGTGGAAAGATTCGTGTCGGATCTCGTTGCATCCCCTCTTTTGGTTTGTTCAGTCACTGAGTATAATGATTGATAAATACATGTATTGCAGCTATGAATTAACGTGACCGACGAATATTTTGATTGGTAGCTATTTGACGTTCACGGGTCATAGGTAAACATGATGCAGAGCATTCTATTTCGTTGATACAGTGAGTGTTACCATTGACAGAAGCATATTTACCACCTGAGTGGTTACTTTCTTTTCTGTTACGACCCTGAGTCAGACATAATTTTCAACTGGCCAAAACCAAGTCAAAACAAGTGCTCCAAATATTTAGCAAAATAAAGTAAAGTTGTTCAACTCAAAATATCCTCGTACTTTCTCCTGGTTTTCTCTCAATCATACCCTCTGAAGGGACATGGGATTTTACTGCATTAGGAAACAATTTCTTTTGAAACATTCGACAAGTGAATTCAAATTTTAACGGCCATTTTGATTTCCCGCCATTTTCAAAAATTGGTTATATTTACAAGGGAAACAGAACATACAATGTCACTGTTAAAAACATTCACCCCTATGTATTTCAATAGACTACTCTGAGCAGTTCATATAAAGATTTTAGTACCGATATGTAAACTATCCACGGCTTTTGCTAATCCGCATGTTCAGGCAAACAACAGTCCTTCTATCCACCGGTCTGGAAACGTGGCTGGTTTCTTTGTGACACTCCGTGATATGAACAAATACACGATTCACACCTTAAACAAAGGACACCGACAATGTTCTACTGGCCGTTATATCAATGTCGCTACCCAACGATCCTATGACAGCCGCAATGTGATCGTTCAAAAACATGACGTTTGTTGGTTATTTTCAGAATATCACAAAACATTACAACTTGTTCCCTATATAAACACTAAACAATTTATTTCTTCACTAGATAGGTAACGTTGCCCCTCTAGATAAAGCTTTAAAGGACCGACACATTATGGTTGCCTCATGATCACGATCGAAAAATGCCGACGCACTGTTCGCAAGTGCCATGGACTGTTGCAGGCAAAATCTTCAAATATTGACATCGATAGCTCAGTACTTCATTACCAAACCTGTTATTGTGTTGACATATAGTATTTTGAATGATATTTTTCAACATTTATAAAAGCATTAACTGTGCCTGAGCGTACGTATCGAGAGTTCGCCATATTGACGCAACATGGGAAAATATGCGACCACACGACTAAAATCTACATGCATTTCTGCAGTTGTCTTTCCTATTCTGCTCAGTTAACAGACATAATTTCACAGAATATTACACATAAAAAATATTTAGACCATATTTGAAGACAATGACTTGCATTGCAAGTGATAGGGAGGGCAAATTTCCCCTTGTGATTCCAGCCGTGCCTGAGCGTACGTATCGAGAGTTCGCCATATTGACGCTACATGGGAAAATATGCGACCACACGACTAAAATCTACATGCATTTCTGCAGTTGTCTTTCCCGTTCTGCTCAGTTAACAGACATGATTTCACAGAATATTACACAGAAAACAAAGTTATATCATATTTGAAAGGAAGTGACTACTAGAATTGCAAGAGAAAGGGACGACAAATTTTCCGGTGTGATTCCAGCCGTATCTTGTGCTTGTCAACACACTCGAAGCGATCAACCCCAGCAATTATCGAACACTATCATAATTTACGATGGGAGAAGGATCACGAAAAACACACACCGGTTACGGGATATCGTTATTTCTGTCTTGGTGTCGAATATAGATGCAGATAACACTTTATAGTGCCAAAACAGTGAAGATTCGACAGGACAAGCGTCTGCCGTGACACAGAGGTCAAAACCAAGCAACGCACTGGTATCACTTGACCGTGTTGCAGTTTGGCTGCGCGGTCTACGTGATTCACACCTTTTGTGATAGGCGTTTCCAGACCGGTGGATAGAGGAACTGGTAATCGCAGTGTAATCTTTATTTTGTTCAAAACTGCATATACAGTCCCAGTGGGTATAATGAGTATATACAAACACGTTAATTAGTACATCCCAAAAACTGTTTTCAGCTTGAAAGTAAATTCATAAAAATAATGCTAAAAGCCACAGCTAATGGGCTTTAATTTATTTAGACAAAGAAAGCTGTGATAAAAAATCCATTAAACTTAACCTAAACGTGATCATGTGACTAAATAAATCTACTATAATGGCAAACGTAAATGTTCAGTGTCCAGCAGGCGGTGACTTCAACCGACGTGCGACACGAGACAATACACGAATGATAAACACAAACGCACAGATTCAGCCAATAGTCCACGTAGAATAATGGCACAAATTTCCTACTATATAAATCACTCACCGGAACAGAACTTCTTTGGATGTTCACCAGAATCCACAGTAGTAATACGTAGATCGTAACCAGAGAATTATGTTCCCATTGCCCATACGTAGAACAGGTACTCTGAACTTGGACTAAAACCTCACATCACACAGTAAAGTGGCGTGGACTCCCGATGATCACAGCAATGAAAGAAGAACACAGCGACGTTTCTAACCTGTCGGGCAAAGGAATCGTAGCCAAAACACAATTTGTTTCATGTAATAAAAATACATACTCCTCAAACAAAGAAAGTAAATGCAATTCTGCATGTCCTTGAATTTATCATCGCTTGATGTCGCCTGAGCTATGTGTGGCCTTGGTAACAATTTGTGTCTGACGAGATAGACGGGATTGGTAAATGGAAACTTGCATGTAGCAGCAACCTTGGGTTACGGAATATAATAAATGTTTTGATTTATTTCTAAGGAGTAAATTTATGCTGATTTAAGTATAAAAAGGCGAGTCTCAGATGTCTTATTTAATTACACGGCGAAAATAGCATTTTTATTTTAACTTTATGAAGCGGCCACTAACACAATGATCGTTTATTTACCGACTTATTAATCTTGGAGCATCTGAATTCTCGCAGAAACTTATTTATTTTGTTGTGACTGTTTTTTTGTGTTATATGGTTCGTCCCGCCTCATATACTTCTTTCACATCTAACATCATAAAGAGCAGTTATTGAAATAATGCAATAACCATCACAACTCTCTCTGCTAGGATGTGTTAGTCCTGTAAACGACCATTTTGTATATGTACAACAGTGGTCTACTTAGCTGAGCATAAAGCTTCTGGAAAATAAACATCGGCACGTCAAATTAAATCCTGTATAGTTACATGACATAGAAAGTAAGAAAAAAAAAAGCTTGTGATGGTGTTTTGTATCTGTTGTCAATGTTCGTGATTAGCAGGTTTCCCATTGGCTGTGACAGTTGGCAGCAAACAGAGCAGTTTGCTTTGCACGCGACATTTTAGATAAAGGGATTTTGGTATTGCAATTTGTTGTACGGACATAAATTAAAGCTTCAATAGCTACCAACGTGTAATATACCAATCTGAAAATCTATTCTCAATTTTCCAAGAGCTTTCTTTAAATGAGACCAAAAAAGTGTATAACACTGTCGTATAAGTATTAAAAGTGGTGTGTCCATTCAAACGTTTACTTTAGATTTCCCGTCATTTTCAAAAACTAATCATATGACAGAGAAAATAGATATTACAACAAAAAAACTTGTTGGCTATTGTGTGTTATGCATTCAAGTAAATGCCATCATGCTTGTTTCTTTTATGACCAAGATGTGTAATGCAGGCAATACAACATTTTTGTACTTTTCCATGGGGGCGACATTTTATGAGTGCCACACCCATTCATTATTCAACCACTTAAAACGCGTAGGCATGGTCCAAATCAGGGAGAAGTGATACTTCTATACACGTCCTTCAGTTAGCACACTTACACGAACCAACTTTGGTTTAAAAATAAAACCAGATATGAACTGAATATGCTCACGTGTTTTACAACAGGTTCATTAATAGTAGTACCCTTCACAGAACAATAAGATATATATGTTATCACTATATGTATACGAGGCGCCAAATGTAAAAAAATTAATTTACACAATCAGCCTTATTTTAGAGATAGAACAGCTACTGAGGATATGTATATAGAGAGGAATTATATATATATATATATATATATATATATATATATATATATATATATATATATATATATATATATATATATATATATAATATATATATATATATATATATATATATATATATATATATATATATATATATATAGACATACAAACACACATATACATTGGTCATACATATGTATGCATACATATACGTGTATGCATACATATATATACGCATATAGGGTATGCATTTATACATGTAGAATACATACATACATACATACATACATACATACATACATACATACATACATACATACATACATACATACATACATACATACATACATACATACATACATACATACATACATACATACATACATACATACATACATACATACATACATAGACTAAAGAGCCTGGACAAGGGTCGAAATTTACATCGAGCCTCGACGCGAAAAAATTATATACATAGAACCTCGTTCTGACTTACTGATACAGCTGGACCTCGTATTGACTTAATGATAGAGCTGCAAAATTTTCTATACATAGGACCTCGTTCTGACTTACTGGTAGGGCTGGAAAATTGTACATAGATAGGACCTCGTTGTGACTTACTGATAAAGCTGTAAAATTTTATATGTAAAGGACTTCGTTTTGACTGACCGATACAGCCGCAAAACAATTCTGTGCGTTCCCAGTGTTGAAGGTGTGGATGGGAGGTGGTAGGCCTCTCGCGCCGCGCTAGGAAAACAGTATCGTACTCAGCTAGACCCTGGCAAGACGAAAGCTAACACATGCAATTTGCTGGCACTTGTGCTATTCAAGTGCATTTGAACTTTCCGGTTTATTTTGATCTAGTAAGCTAGCCACAACAATGATCATTGTATTGTTATCAGGTGGGATCACCACTGATCTTGGCGATGGGCTGCTCGTAGCCTAGCTCTGTGTACAGGTCTGTGTGTTCCCGCCTTTTATACGGCTGTGGTGGAGACCGTATAATGCCGGAACACACATACCTGTACAAAGGGCTACTCGTTAACCATACGATTGCGTCAACCATACAACGATCGTACACTGAGACCGCTGCAGTCTGTCAGCTGTTCAGCGAACTTTCGCGGTCTACACAGTTACGAGAATAAAAATTAATACTGAAAACTTGGTGCAATAAACCCATGCACAAGACGGATGAAGATAAATTTGAGTGGAAAGACAACAATTCTTGGTCTCAGACTTCCCTCGGGGCAATCGGCACAAGGAGCATAGAGGTACACGCGAGCATGTAGCTAAGGGACTCGTCAGTTTCTTCAGCCAGGGCGGGGGGGGGGGGCGGTGGATTCATGAGGGGTCCCCTGTTTTCGACTTTGATGATGGGGGTCACCATGTTTTTGAAATGCCCAATATGGGGGGGGTCAGTGTGTTTCTCAAGTTCAACAAGGGCTCATACTTGCATGAATGCATTGTGCCAGCCCCGAATTTCAGCATTCAGTTGCATTTTTCAGCGCGCCCTTCGGGCGCGTAACTTTAATAATAATAAGACATATTTTTAGAGTCCTGTCCTAATGCAAATTGTCTAATATATATATATATATATATATATATATATATATATATATATATATATATATATATATATATATATATATATATATATATATATATAAGATTTCTTTAAAATATCAAACATATTATTCAGCATGCCCTTCATATGAAAAGCGTGGCAAGTTCGTGATACTTTTCTGTTTTCTCTATGAGAAGTTTGCCGAAGAAACTGAGCAGTCCTAAATACAACGGTTGTATTTACGAGAATTAAAAATGATCAGAGACTCAACAAAAACAGTAAATCAGCGACGCTCAACCGACATAGTATATGAGATTAATTGAAGACTCCATGGAGGTCGAAAGAGATCTCTTTCTACCTCCATGCCATGTTCAATGAATCTCATATACTCTATCGGCTGAGTGTCGCTGATTGACTGGTGAATTGGAACGTCTGATCATTTCTAATTCTCGTTAACACAACCAAGCACCGTGTCTGTATACAGCCATTCTCCTTGCGTCGAATGCCCCGAGGAAAGCCCAAGACCAAGAATTGTTGTCTTCATCAATAATTGCATGGGTCTATTGCACCAAAATTTCCAAATAAATTTTTGTCTTTATTATCTTAACTCTGTAGACCATGAAAGTATGTTGCACAACCGACTGCATTGACCTGCAGTGAACGAGCACTGTGTGGTCGACGCCTAGCGCATGTCCTTTCTTCTACGAACAGCCCAGATCAGTGGTGATCTCTCCTGATAGCAATACCACGGTCATTGTTGTCGCTAGCACAAAATAAACCGGAAAGTTCAAATGCACTTGAATAGCATAAGCGCTAGCACTATGCATGTATTAGCTTCAATCTTGCCATGGTCTAGCCGCAAAAAAGGCAGCTAAAGGCCGGCGAGCTGTGCACGGTCTTTTCCTAACGTGTTACTGTGAAGCAGCAGCCACTACAGGCCAGGGCTGCCAAGAAAACAGGTAAGAAAAGCCAGCGCAGGGCATATGGGCTACAATAATTGCACTAGCCTAGGTCATTCTTAGCCCTGCCTTGGTACCTTCTTAGCTCAATGGCCCTGCGTACGATACTGTGTTTTCCCAGCGCGGCGCGAAAGGCCTACCGCCTACCGTCCAGCACCTTCAATGCCGGGAACGCACACCATCGTTTTGCAGCTGTATCAATCAGCCAGAACGAAGTCCTGTATATAAAAAAATTGTAGCTGTGTCAGTAAGTCAGAACGAGCTCCTATGTATATACAATTTTGCAGCTGTATCAGTAAGTCGGAACGAGGTCAAGCTGTATCAGAAAGTCAGAATGAGGCCCTAGGCTATGTATATACAATTTTGCAGCGCTATCAGTAAGTCAGAACGAGGTCCTATGTATATAAAATTTTTTCGCGGCGAGGCTCGATGTAATTTCAACCCTTGTTCACGCTCTATAGTCTACGTATGTATGTATGTATGTATGTATGTATGTATGTATGTATGTATGTATGTATGTATGTATGTATGTATGTATGTATGTATGTATGTATGTATGTATGTGTGTATGTATGTATCTATGTATCTATCTATGTATCTATCTATGTATCTATGTATGTATCTATGTCTGTATGTATCTATGTATCTATGTATCTATGTATCTATGTAATATTTTTTTGCATTTGACGCCTCGTAACATTTGTTTATCGATGAAATGTATTACCATATCAAAATATATTCGATTGATAAACGCATACATTAAAACTTAAAGTTGTTTTTTGCTTAACATGTTCAACTGACTTTATTTCATTTTATTCTTTTTACAATTTTGCATTTTATTTCATGTAATTAGATTTGCAGATCTATAGTTCAGATGTTTTAAATGGAATGTAATATTTGGCGCAGTATAGATGCATTGTACGTAAAGACCAAATAACAAAATTCATTAAAAAATGCAGATTTGATCAACAGTGTTAACCCGTGTATCTTTCCTTCGTGTACTTGGCTATTTCCGTGAAAAATCACATTTCCATTATTTCAGTGACCATATTTCTTGATTTGTAGCGAAGGTAACGGTTCATTTTTAGCGTTGCTTTCCTTCGCTAGCAAAAACAGCCAATTTACGCAAGACTTTAATCGTGTCAGTAACTCTCATCTTTTGTTTCTATTTTATTCAGGATAGAGAAACTCCTCTCGACGTTGCTGATGGCAGAAAGGTGAAGTCATTGTTAAAAGTAGGTTTATTTCATTCGATTCAATACGCCCTAAATGATTCTTAAATTGAACTAAATTTCTGTTGTCGGCTTTGATATTTGCTTCCTCTTCGGCGATAAGAAAACAAATTAGACAGCGTTGTTCGTCTTACGTTTGCAAGGAGCCTTGTAGGATGATTTAGATATACACAATACGATACGTGTAGGGATCACAATTACTTTCCATCGTATTCTTACCGACCTGTAACATATGACATGTTCAAGACAACATGTGTAATTGGATGTGACCTGCTGCTATGCTAAAAAGTTTCCTGTCACGGTTAACACATTCGTCAATGGAAATTTATCGTTTACTGACGTTGTTGTGACGGAAAAAAAAGAGAGGTTAAGATTGCATCCGTAGCGAGAACATAGCTTAGAGTGGCTACGAATTCCGTACGCGTAACGTTCTGTACAGACTGGGATTAAGACTTGACTGGCCCCGTCGCTTGTTCGCTTTCCTCGGCCGCAGTAACTAGGTGGCCGAGCAAGGTTCACATGTCCATGTGTCATCCTGTTCACCTAACGATCTACCACAGCCTATCACTAATGCGACAGTCTACTGGAGTATTGCTCCGTTTTTATTTTTATATGCCATCCTAGATTAAGACGTGTTCGTGCCGACTCACACACCCGACTCACACAATCACATTGTCTAAATGATTGTTCTCTGATATCAGGTTAACAGAACACAAAGACAAAAACTTGAAAATACAGAAATCTTAATACGTGTTTGAAAAACTGTGTAAAGTAAATCAAATGAAAATGTTAATTTTAGTTTAGACTGAATGTTATCGGCTGTGTAGTGTGGATGCGACATGAGCCGTCGTCTACGAGTGCACTGCAAGAGATAATGTTGGTTTATTCAGCGCAACTTTACCTAAAATATCTTAAAATCAAACGGCGATCGATAAAAAAAAGAGCAACAATATAAATCGAAAGGAATGACAGCTTTTAACATCAAGTCTATGGGGAAGCGAGCGTAAAAATCGCTCTGGATCTGAAAAGGTGTACGTTAAAAGTGGCCGTTTCACATAGAAAACGATTGCCAAACGACAAGAGGAAGTGTGACATCATCGTTCACGTTCAGTTCCCGTATGAAATCTTAACCTCTCTTAGACTAATGAACATTTTAACTAACTGGCGAACTGACACAATATCATAGCGATTATCATTCGAGTTTGGAGTTACACTGTTTAGCACAGACAGATTTCATGACTCTGAAGTACAATTTGTTTTACGCTAACCCACAAAATCAAAGTATGTGTCGATTGCCGTACGTTCTCTTATCATATAAAATTAATACTCTGTAGCAAAACTTTTGCCGCCGGTCATTAGCAAGATATAGTGACCGGCCACTGAACCCTTGACCGTGAATCGCTGGTAAACTAACGGTGAGTTATTCGGGTAGGCATAGAGAGGAATCGGGTTTATTTCAGTCGAATTGAGGTAGTTTTTCGTGCACGGTTCAAATCGGGACCACGGTCGCCGTGTTTTCCTATGAGAGTAAGAAGGGCTGTGGTTGGAGCGAATCAATATAAAGATATAATGTATTATACGTATGGTAAAATATCTTAATTGAACGAATATTTTCTTGATACTTACCAGTGCTGGCATTTCAGTTAGACGCTTTCAGATGCAACTCCAAGTGGCCATAGAATAAAAAAGTCAAGAGTAGGCCGTATTGCTATCTCATTTTGTCATAATTCTAATCTGGATGAGAAGGGTGTCCGTATGAGATTATATGGATTTTACTATATTCAATACAGCAAACTGCAGTGTGGTCTTTATTTTGCTAATAAATACGACACAATAATCACTTTGTCAAGGTCAACCCCCCCATAGTTTTACGAAAGAGTAGATAATATAATATAGATCATCAGGAATGAATCAAATCTTTATTCTGGTACAAACTGGTACGATTTTCCTTCTATTGTACCACCACTCTCTTGCATTGGAGAACACCAACCAGCGGCAACTTATTAAAGTTCGGCGTCTACAGTGACATTTAAAAACTTTTTTTCAATGTTTAATCATCACCTAAAGTAATCTGCACCAATAGAATTATGAGAAAAGACAGTCCACAGGTCGCGCCAGCAGTGTGCACACTGCCGTGTTAGGAAAAGAAAAAGTCTGCGATGTAGTCGCTAATGGCATTTTTATACTAGATGTTTTGTACTATCGTTTGCATCAGTAAAATATATTCCACAGTTATGTGTCAACATCAGAGCACATAATATATTTTCAAGCTAATGATATTTGAATAACTTTGGCTTAATAATATCACTGGTCTCCCATCGAGAGTGTGAGTACTTACCTGTCCCACGTTACATGATTTGTGAAAATTCCGACATCACCTGCACTGATTTGGTTGAGTATCATAAACATACATTAGGCAGGATATTTTTAACACTGCTGCGATTCCATGACATCCGAAGCAGTGATTAGACTTTGCCTACAGCTAATTGTATATTAACTTCATGAACAAAAATGTTTGATGTTGTTATAGAAAAGGAGAAACCGACAGTGAACGAAGCGAATTGCTTGTGCTCTGCAGATGTTTCATAAAATAGTCATACTATGAAATATATATTAGTGGTAGTATACAAGTTACTGTTGAAAGAAAAGTAAATATAAAGCATAAAGTTTTTGTATTTTCATTTGAGGAGCATTTACAAAATTATTTAAAGTTTGCTATTTGCATATCATTAATATATAAATTCTGTTGAAGTTTTCTCCATCTTACAAAAGTCATTTTCCTTTTTCAGGCCGCAAAGAAAAAGGCAGAGTTCAGTGTACTGATGCAAGAGCCAGGGATTACACGAAACAGTAGCAGGCTAAGTGTGTGCGGACATGGTGGCGTTGGCAAAACCACCCTTGTGAAGGCTTTACAAAGGGTAAGGGGAGAGAGAGAGAGAGAGAGAGAGAGAGAGAGAGAGAGAGAGAGAGAGAGAGAGAGAGAGAGAGAGAGATACGTCATTCGGAATATTACCAATTTGTTAGTTTGCAAGAAAAGCGCTTTAGTTATAACACAATATAATCAAAAGTTGTCCACCTAGAAACAGATTTCTCTTAAACACAGACGTCAATTTGCAAACCGTTTGAAAACATTGGTAAATGGATATTTTTATTTAATTTTTAACCACGTTCATAAAAATGATGATGCCGAAGTGTTTTGATTACATTTACACAAAGATATATTTATTGGATGATGCTAGATTCTCAGTGACGAATATTACGACAACAATTCCATATAATGTATACTTGGTTGTGCTGTTGCTTGTAATCACAAAAGTTTTAGTTTGTACACTTTGAATAAATAAGAAAATGACAAGAACAGTACTGTTTTGTTTTTCTGTTGTTCGTGTAAGAGTTCGCATAAAATGTGAAACCTTTTAAACCTCAAATACAAATTGACACTTTAATTAAAGACAGGTCTATAGTTTGCCCATCGTTCCCTTTGTTTCTTGTATAACTCACCAGGGCTTTTGGGAAGCATACTTTACTCGTCGATCGGAAGAGAAAGCACCTTCTGAAGACGAGGCCACGCATATTCCAACGCCTGGTATTGACGTCAACATGGTCAATATACCAAAAGCTGGTAGCTACATTGTCTGGGACTTCGCTGGACAACCGGAATACTACGTGACCCATAATATGTTCTTAAGGGCGAACGACACGGTGTTTATAAATGTTTTCAAAGTCATGGATGTTATTGATGGGTTTGATGGAACACTTACGGAAAAGGCAAGTTAATGAAGTCTACGATCTTAATATTACAATGCTAAATTTGAGATCAACATATCCGTAATTGATATTTCTGCATTAATGGCGTACTAATACACAGGATTCGAACTGACAACATACGGTATCCAGTCAACTAAGAACGAAGCAACAGACAGAGCTGCTTTGCCAAATCCTCACTCTCAAAACAGAGTGGTTCTATAACCGAGTATACAGTTATTACAATTTTTCTGACTGTGACACCCCCCAACAAGTTGTAAAATTCACAAGCACTCACGCTCATACCCCAACTATCACAATCACACACAAACTTTACCGAAGCAATGAATAAAAATCTTTACTGGGCGAAAGACAATTCTGCCATTCATATCTTCAGCTACTTCGGAGAATCTCTAACTACATTATTGTATCTAATGACTCATTCAAAAGAATATAACTCTTCGTTTCTTCAAATGATTAGTTGCTGACATGGCCGAGATTCATCAAGTCTAGAAGATCTGATGACCAAAGTAGCGACAACAAACCGACGGTAATTTTAGTGGCAAGTGGTGCTGATCATGTGACGGAGTCTCGACGTCATCGTGGTGAGTAAAATGCATAATGAAACTATATTTTTTCACAAATTCAATTGGTATTGAAGGTATGGTTGCAAGAAACATGTCGACTTTGTTACAATTGAACAGTCAACTGCTGATATAACACTCAGCACGTTGTTAGTTCCTGTTCAGATGCTTAGAAAAATAAAATAGATATGGTGACCAAACCACGTACATGCCTATTCAGATATAGATATGTTATGCTTGTACTTTTCCTGTGTCACAAAAAGTGTACCTAGT
The DNA here is from genome assembly GCF_041260155.1 of Ptychodera flava. Lineage (NCBI taxonomy): Eukaryota > Metazoa > Hemichordata > Enteropneusta > Ptychoderidae > Ptychodera > Ptychodera flava. The sequence continues at coordinate 787,733 of NW_027248380.1, read as the reverse complement.
CACACACCAGTCAGCGAAAACAGAAGCATTTCAATGTGGAAGTTGATCGCGGTGCCTGACCAATTTTTTGTAGTCTTCGTTAAAAGACAGACACATTTTTACAATTTAAATGACATTATTGTTCATAAGGTGAACTGCAGAAAGAATCTGTTTACCTTATCATTCAGTTAATTTACTCATAGGTGTTGAAGTCCGACACCTACTTGGTACCAATAATGTACATTGTGTTCTCACATGTATGCCAAAGCAAATGAAATAATGATGCATGTAATTACTTTGACTTGAAGCAATCAAGATCGTAGAAGACATACGGACAGAGATTCAGAACATGTTTGGGGAATACTTGAACATAGTGGATGAAACATATCTGCTCAATTGTCATGATTCCCGACATAAGGATATCACCAGACTTAGAAAAAGTCTGACAAATGCCAAGGTACGTTTTGAACACATTCAAGCGAATTAGTGATCATTAGTTGCAAGCAAATCAAAAGGGCAATCAAATTTGGTCACTTCGAAGAATATTTAAAAATATTGATGTAAATAATTGTTATTTGGAACGCCACATCGTTTAGCTTTACCATAACAGTTTTTTCAAGCCGTTGCCTACATTCGAAAATCATTTATAACCTTTTTCATTTAAAAGTTCTTCCCTGTCTCTGAGGGTTAACTCACTTTGATTCGTCCCTAGGCTTTTTAAATGTGAATCGTTCATACTGCAGAACTATAGTATATTCGATTTCGAAGGCAACAAATTGTATTAGGGGCAAAAGACACTCTTATTAAAATTTCCATCCCACAAATATTTATTTCAGCCCGTAACTGAATCTACCAGAGTAAGGCAATTGTGTTTTCCGTTCTACACAGATATTATGTAACTATAAATTACAGACTTGTTTGGCTGTTGAATTATAATCATAAAAATCAATAAATTTCGCTCAAAAGACAATAAGTTCTAAATTAACTTATCATAAGGAACGTATTTAGTCTCCATTGCCATTATGTTTTCAGCGAGAAGAGAAAATACCTAAACTCTGTGCGAAGATTGCAGACAGTAAGAACAAATGGCAAATCAACGAGAAGTTTCCAATATTGTATTGGCATGCCTATGTGGAACAAGTGAAAGAAATAGATCCATTGGTGGAGGAAGATTTCCTGAAAACGGCTACATCTTATCTTGACAACATCGGAGAGGTACAGATTTTTTTTTAAATTCGCATAACTTTCATTCATATCTCTATGATCACAAAATCGCGATTTTTGTGACGACATAAGCTCCTATGACCTACTACATATGAAGTAAATCTGACAAAAGAAAATCGATATTATTCATGTTATGAATCTTCTTTGATAATATATTTCACTCTCTACTCTGCCGAACAACCACGTCTACGGACCACTCGGACAACTGGTATTTATCTATCCTGTCTAATAACATTACTCTTTCAAAACTGGCAAAATATAAACTTGGCTTTTCTCTTGTGTAAATAGTCTGAGCTAGATTTTTTTGTTGTTGAAGTAAACAACTGTGGTTCACTTTGACATTAAAATAAGTTTCTTGTCTTGATATTGGATAATTCGTAGGGTATTTAGCAGCAATATTTTCATAATTCAAAATCACCTGTATGCGCTATGTGTACATTCAAAACTGATCGTTGAGTATCATGATAAGCTTTAAGTAGTAATGGTAAGCCTTACTTCAATAAAGTCTCAAAATTACCATTTATTTACTTAATTTAAGAACATTTATTTGCAGCTTCTCTTTATCAAAAATCCAAACGGCGATGACATCATAGTCCTCAATATCCAGTGGCTGTGCTCCAGAGTTTTCGGACCAATGCTAGCCACAGACATTTTCCTTCAATACAACAGAAATTACGGATGAATAAGAGATTCTTCAGTCGAAGTGACATCGACGAAGTCTTCAGTGAATTTGCCGATACTGAATTACTTCTAAACCTGTTGAAGATTTTCGAGCTCGTCTTTGAAGCTGACAATAGCCCTTCAGTACCTGATGGCGACGTGCAGTTTATCGCGCCCGCGTTGTTGGTTGAAAACATGCCAGAATCACAGTGGAGAAAGGATTCATCCAAACAAATCTATTTCGGTCGCAGAATCCAATGTCGAGATGAAACAGATAGCTTCTCACCTGGATTGTTTCCACGACTACAGGCAAGACTTTACAATCATTTCCGTGACCTAGGTCAGACTCCCAGTGGAATATGGAAGAATGGTATCAAGGTTTGCCATGTGGTTGAATGTTTGGTGTACATGACCAGGGGTTTGAGGGCCATTCACATATGCGTCAGGGCAAAAGATGAAGAAAAGATCGAAGACTGCCACAACATAATGGAAAAGGTTTTTGAAGACATAGAAGATGTCTTAGAAATCTGTTGTCCTGGTAGTGATATCGAGAGTCGTGTTCTTAGCGCTCATTCGTTAAGGAGTGACATAGACCCGGACAAAGCTAAACACTACTCAATTCAGAAGATTGTGGAAGCGGAGAGAAAAGGTGTCAACGTCTATGACGAGGAAGGTGGCGACGAAGATGCAACTACTGATTTGCTTTGCGCCGGATATGATACCACACTGCTCCGTGCTCTGGGATACGAATGTGACGTCAAGTGGATAAATCATGAAACACTGGAAAAATTCTCTATGATAATGGATATAAAGAGAGATAGGGCAGGTGACTATGGGACCATGGCAGATCTAATGGGTATACCACCAATCAAAGTCCGAGGTTGGGAAGGTAAATCTTTGTCGATGTCGATTACAAAGCATATATTATCAGAATGGTCCAAACGATGGGAAGAGCGAAAGAAACGTGGAGGATCACCAACTGATGGCGCCATAATGTATGAGAGTACCTTCAGCAATTTGATGAAAATTCTGAATGATGAAAGCTGCCGCGTAGAGCAAGCTAGAAAAGAGATAGTCGACATGTTTCAGCGGCTTGGAGTTTCAAAAGGGGGCCACAGCGTTACAGAGAGATCCTATCGTGATTAAATAAAAGGACATATAAGACAGGGTTAAACGCGCCCATCTTCAACATGATTTATCAGCAACAAAAGCCATTAAAGTTAATTAATTCAAACAGCACGATCATCGATTGGCCTGCACAAACACAATGACACAGAGAGACAAACATTCTTTCCTTTTCATCACATTTGTGAATCCCACTTATTACGATAACTGTGACTCTACTGAAACCTAAAACCTAAACGAATTATACTTATCAGACATAGTGGTAAAATCAAATAATAGTATTTTATAGTATGTCGTTCTATAAACAAAAGGAATTTCTCGCAATATAAAAAAAAAAATACTTTTAATCATCCGTTTTCGACGTTGATCTTAAGAACTGAAAACAGTTCACATTCAAATAATGTGTTGTTGCATTTGTGTGTCGTACCAAGATTTTACTGAGATGTTTCAGTTGTAACCTTATTGCTTGGGCTGTTGGAAGTATATTAGATTGGTGTTTTGTTAAATTCTACTTCTTTCTTCAGTTTGGAAAGTTTGTAACCTAACGTTCCTGAGGCTTTTAAAAGTTTGTTATAGTAGTGTTCTGTTCAATAACATTTTAGTATGAACAATTTGTCATATTAACATGACAAACATCAATATGACCAATATTTTATTGGTTGTAGACTGCGTTTAGTCTTCGTACTCCTATCAAAAATGAATATTCTGAAATTGTATTTGCAATGTTCGATTATTTGGTAAGTTGCTTGGAAAAAACATTGAGGACTTCCATGCCGAAACATTGTCTGAAAAATATCAATACCAACCTTGGTGTCCTAAGCGTAATATCACAATTCTTAATTAATTTTTATAGTTATAGTTTTTACGATGTTCAAAGTCGATAAAAGTTATTATGTTAGGGTTTAAAAATAAGTGCCCAAGTTACCGGTGCCTTCTCAAACAATCACAGCAGCCTTTCTAAAGGCTTACTCGATAATGCCAGGCGGGTGGTTATTTCCTACATTCGTTTCCAATTATTGTTAGATCTGCAAGTATGTAGTACTCTTTGTGAATAGTTATGTATGTGTGTACGCAAAACTAAAGTTTACCGGTAGACGTGTGTTATATTATGATATCAGATACTTATGTTCGGAAATGTGTGTATAAAGTTAACCTGTTATCGGTCAATCAGCGTCATTGTTGCCACTTGTGCAAGCCCATAAATTTTCCTGTTTATGTCAGAGGCAAATACATTATTATTTGATAGTCTTCGAGATTTTTTCAAACAATATTTTTCACATTTACACGGGACAGTCATTTAAGATCTAGTATAGTTCAAAAATCGTCTGCCACGTAGAATCAAAGTTGAAACAAGTTAACGTATGTACCAGCACAAACAATGTTTAAATATGAATGTAAAGAAGATAGCAAAGGCAATGGACTTCGAATTAAATAAAAATATATTAAAATAAAACAGATTCTTGCATCGCATTTTAACTTACTCCTTTATGTTACAGCTGCTTGATGAAGATTGGCCGTTGCATTAATATGATTCCTATGCATAAGAAGTTACTTCGATTCCCAGTCGAATAAACGAATTTGTTTTAAAAATTCTTTGTCTCAATTTTTAAATTTGTCCATCCAGGTGAATGTGTCCCGAAGCAGTTATCATAACTTTGACTTGTAACGATTTGTCGTCCAGTACAAAATAAGAGAGGGAAAGTCGATGTAAAATTGAATCATTTTTCTGTCAAACATCATGAGAAACTTTTAGCACGTATATCCCACATCCCCGAGCTTCAGATAAAATGATTTTTTTTTGTAAGAAAACTCTAAAACCAGTTTTTTCGTCAATACTACCGCTGAGTCGGATCTTATTTTATCTGCAATTTTTCATTTCATCATTTAAAGTGAGATTTTTTAAATACCTCCTTTACTGTTTTTTAGGTTAATCTCTTATTCAGCTTGCTTGTTTTTCCCATTGGTTTTAATTACGCTTTTTCACCGAATTAATTTGTTTTATTTTAGATATTTTATTTCTTCCTGATTAAGTGTTGTGTACGGACCGCTGCAACAAGGTGTGTAGTGGTCTTTAAACAATACATTATTGCTAGTATTTGTTATTGTTGTTCTTGCATTAAAAAACAAAGACGCAAGAACAAAATTTATGCCGCATCAGAGCCTCGCGTACTTGCATTCATGAAAGCTAGCATACTAGTTTATTGGTACAGTCCTTTAGTGGCACAGTACACCCTTCGTAGGATCTTCCTCGATGTTAGTGATCTCAAACTTAAGCCCTGTGATTGAGAGGTCAGACCTAAGCTTTGTGGTGTTTTAAGAGTGTTTAAACCGAGTTTTCGATAAACATTAGGGTTATTGACCACCTTGTATATGCTACTGAAAGCAGGATATTCAATGATATACAAACTCAGTTACTATGACAATGTTCTGTGAGGCCTAGCTTTCTGAATTTCCTAGTGTTCGTCAATTATGGCATTAATGCAATACAAATAATGTTTATTTGTTTTCACATGTTCAATGTCAATGTAACCCGCCTGTACTGGTGGTTCATCACAGAGTCCTCTCTCTAGCAAGCATCTTTCAGAGTAAGGCCAATATTGCGGCACCAAGGGATAGAGAACGTAGCATATAGTTGCCCTTTAGGGTCAAGGCAATATCAAACATTGTAACAACATGATTACCTTTGTCAGTAGGTACACTGGCATAAATTGCAGTATTATGTACTTGTTTGCTATTTATTGATTTGTAAGCTTGAAAATTAGGCCAGTGGCATTAGTACTTATTGAATAAATACTACTACACTACAAACAGTATTGACAGATGTGTGAGCCACAAAGTGTCAGCACATAACATTCCCTTGCTGCAGTGTATGACCGCTCATAGTTGGATGAGCCATGTGACGCTGCAGAATATAGTTTACGGTGTAATATTTGACCGAGCGAAACAAGGGATGAAAAAACCGCTATTTTTTCCACGCTTATTCAGGATCTACAAGTTTTAATGTGAAGCTTCTTTAATTCTTTTTTTGAGTCAACATTCTATCGGTAGTATCTTAACGTCTTCTTTGTATTCGCATACAACTTCTCTACAAGTCACTTTATTCACCAAAAAACAATATGCCTGTAATGTTCACCACTTGCGAAGAGATCGTCCTTAATTCTTTAATTTCCGCTGTACAAAGTAGCAAGATCAAGCACAAGAGTTTTATTGTCAGACATTTTCATCTTTTGTCTCCTGACAACATATGTAGACGAGAATATAAATACAAGACGATATCTGATTGAGAACTAGCAGGCTCAAGACCTGTAATTGGTTCCTTCAGGCTACCGGATCAGCGTCAAGCTAAATTTTCCTATTTAAAAACATTAGGCGGAACAATTCATGTTGACAAGTGTTCAACCTATGTCATCCTAAGTACTGAGTCTGACTTTTTTCGTCTGGCCAAGTCCTTCGAAATTTTGAGTCGGTGATGAAAATAGCGCCCTCTGTGGTATTTTGAGACATTCGTGGCATAATTTCCATGTACCTTATGAGGCTGTGTATCACCACAGAATGCTGTAGCCATCTTTCACAACAGTGCGCATTTAGATTCAAGTAGAAATGACTTTTGCAAAGCTGTTCCAAATCTCAGCTTAAGCCAAACAGGCAATCAATGGAGGTAGCAAGACCTAAAGCTTGGCGCTATCTCTCACCTAAACTGTCTTCGTAAAGTGGATTACTGGATTGACACAAGCACCACAAATTTGTTTGCATAAACCTGTATAGAAGACAGTATTAACGTTCAGTCAGTAAAAGACCAGGGAGTTGATCCCCGGGATAAAGTTTGTTCTAGTTTGGAAGATGGGCAAAATGTTTGATATACAGCAATATATACACATATACTGATTCTGTACATGTGTCAAATACGTTAAGTATACACGTATGTATACCAACGAAATGCAAAACTACAATGTACACTTGGTGTGCTCTGCATTACGTATACTCATGATCTGCATAGATATACAGTACGCATGTCAACGTATTTGGAATGTTCCATATACAGATATATATATATATATATATTATATATATATATATATATATATATATATATATATATATATATATATATATATATATATATATATATATATATATATTACGTATGCAATTAATATTGTCTTCGATATACGTCGATATACGTAAATATACTGAACGCATATCAATCATTTTGTCCAGTGTCAGGTATCATAGCCTTTTGTTTTCCATTGAAATTGTAATTTAGTAAGTATATTTCCTTGCAAGACAATCTGACGCCGACACAGGCACATTCAGTGTAGTCATTTCGTTCATTGTTGCGGTATAACAATCGATGTCACAGCAGCTAGACTAAAATTACGAATGATGATCGACCTTGGATATTTCCGATTAAAGAGTTGTCACAAATTTGCAATGAACAAAACCAAAAAGGTAAGAAAACTTGCAATTGACTATATGATATTTCTCAAGGTTTATTTGATATGGCTGATTTTTTCTGCTTAGCAAGCGAGCTGTGTGTCACAACATTGCCTGCAAAATAATGTCTTCATCTTTTTCGCGTCGGTTCATTTTGAATGAGACTTTCAGTCATTCTCTTACCATACAGTATTAAGAATAAAATCATGGGTCACCTTGCTGGTTTACTTTCTAGAGAAACAAATTATCTAGCATATTAATCGATATTTGAAATTCAAATGGCCGCCACTCCTTGTAAACTGGGGAGGGAACGAAACCGATTTAGAAAAAAAATAATACGGGGGAAATTCCTTTTAAATCCACAGCTTTAAAATAAATCCCCACAAGTCGCATATCAAAAAAAAGCCTGTTAACATCCTGAAAACAGTCTGAATGTCTGTCCCCAGGCACCCTTACTTTACGATGCATTGGCTGTAGCGTTTAACGTACTATTTTTCTCAGTTGTTTTGCTCTGTCAGATAGGGAGATATTTTGTTTTACTTCGACAACATAACTCGAAAGGCCTAGAGTTCAACCTATTATCACAGCTTGTATATATCAAATAAATAGTGCGATTGTTAGCATCTCAAAGCTAGCCTGAGTCTGGACAAAAATAGTTTGTCAACAGTGATATTAAATATATCGATTGTTTTGCAATGACTTGTATTGACACATATGCCGTCAATAATGCCGTCGACCTTCTTTAGAGAGAAAAAATTTAACAATATCTGATATTTATACAAGTCATCGTTGATGACACAGTCCCCGCTTGTCCATTTTGTTATAATCTTTGTTGTCTAGGTAGCTGTAGTCTAGGTAGCTGTGGAATGACATTGATGCAACGGGTGCATCAGGCCTGTGACTTGCATAATAAAGTAATCTGAGGAACGTTCAATAAATGACTCATCTCTGCCGGTAATGACCACTCAAGGAACTTTTGATTACATCACACATAACGATGCCCTTACTGCCTCCAGTGTCGTGATTGGCACATACTATACACATAGTTTGGTGGAATTTTCGAAATGGTATGGGATCGGGTATGTTGTTGTAATCAGCCATTTCGGATCATATAATGAAACAATTTAATGTGCACAAGAATGCAGCCATAGTATTTTATCTTCGTATCACGTTTGAACAAAATCAGTCCATCGAGGGACAGTGACCTATGTTTATGTTTCAAAGACATAAAAAAATCACACCAAAATTTAAATCAAATGGCTGTTTATTGACCATATGGATCATAGCACAAAATTAGTAGACATGCATATGTATGCCATAGCACTTTATCTTTGTACCAAGTCTCAACAACATTGGGTAAAGAATATTTGCATATGATTAAGCCTCAAAGACATGAAAAAATCCAAAAATGACCATCTGACAGCGATATTGGAAAAAAATGACAATCTGGCAGCCATATTGGAACATGTCACGAAGTAAATTGAGATGTGCGATCTTTGTGCCAAGTTTGGACAAAATGGGTGTAATGACCTTTGAATTATGATTCAAAGACATGCAAAATTCCAACAAAATGGCAGTTCTGCAGCCATATTGGATCCTATCCCAAGCTTAATTGATACATGCATATGTATGCCATAGTGCTCTGCCTTTGTGCCAAGTTTGAACCAAATCGGTTCAAGGATGTTTGAGTTATGGTTCAAAGACATGAAAAAATCGCAAAAAAATGGCCGCCTCACGCCCATATTGGATCGTATCGCAATATAATTCGACATGCATATGTAGGACATAGTGTTATGCCTTTGTGTCAAGTTTGAACAGAATCGGTTCAAGGATCTTTGAGTTATGGTTCAAAGACACGAAAAATCGCACACAAAATGGCCGCCTCGTGGCCATATTGGATTGTATCACAAAATAATTTGACATGCATATGTAGGCCATAGTGTTATACCTTTGTGGCAAGTTTGAACAGAATCTGTTCAAGGATGTCTGAGTTATGGTCCAAAGACATGAAAAAGCGCAACAAATGGCGCACGCCAGCGCACGCCCATATTGAAACATATCGCGAAATAATTTGACATGGATATGAAAGCCATAGTGTTATGCCTTTGTGCCATGTTTGAGCAGAATGTGCTCAAGGATGTCTGAGTTATGGTCCAAAGACATGAAAAATCGCAACAAAATGGCCGCCACGCGCCCATATTGAAACATATCGCGAATTAATTTGACATGGATATGAAAGCCATAATGTTATACCTTTGTGCCCAGTTTGAGCAGAATGTGCTCAAGGATGTCTGAGTTATGGTCCAAAGACATGAAAAATCGCAATAAAATGGCCGCCTCGCGCCCATATTGGATCGTATCACAAAATAAATCGACGTGCATCTGTAGGTCATAGTGCTATGCCTTTGTGCCAAGTTTGAACAAAATCAGTTAAGCAGTGTCTGAGAAACTGTTGATGACGGACGGACGGACGGACGGACGGACGGACGGACACACGGACGGGACCCAATCTATAAGTCCCCGCCGGACTTCGTCCGCGGGGACTAAAAACAACTAATAAAAAAATTCAAAACATCCATTTATTGTCGCAATGAGTGTTGAAATGTTGTCGCAAGCCTGTACACAGACAAAGTACAAGTGCTTTGGTGATATCATTTCTGTTCTGACGTAGCAATGCATCATCTACTCTTTATACCATCCATCAAACGATGCACTAAGGAAGCTCATTTCTATTGGTCAGTTACTTAAATGAATATGAACAAATTACTTCACATTAACAACAAATAAATTACATGCATTATAAAACTTCATCACATTTTATTCGCAAGTACACAACTTGATTGTTCTTTGAAAATTTGTCATTTTAATAGGCAGCGTCGTCTGTGTGTTTAAATCTCAGCAAATGTGAAGTAATATCACGTTATGGTAATCCCAGCTGCTGTGTATTATCAGCTGCTAATTCGTAAGGTCCCTGTCACACCTTGACAATTTAGCCCTCGTATGCTGACGTATCAACATTTTTGAAAACGCTGTCTTGATGGACGTATATATTTCGACTTCTGCAAGTAACATGTGTGAGTATGTGATCAACTGTATATATAGACAAGTGTCGGCAATTATTTTCTCTACTTTTCCAGTGGATGGACGGGAGGGCCTCATATTGGCGACACACTGAACAATCATACACTGGATTCATGATGGGGTCCAGAAGCATAATATCTGTGACAATTTTCAATTAACGTTTCAATGTTGGCTAATTAATTAAATATCTTAGCTGTGCTCGTTAAAGGCATTCTAAATTTGACTGCAACAAGTTCTTTACCATATTTAAGATAAAACCCATCATTAATGAATAGCCTCTCCGAGGGAAAAACGCTTTAATAACAATGTCCGTACACGTGAAAAAATAAAGAAAATGTGTTATGTCTGATAACCGTGTTCATTGAACATTGGATGTATGAAACTGTGCATGTAAAACTTTGAGATGTAAATGAGTTGTACATTTATTTGTGGTACTTACAACGATAATGTTTGACCGTGCTGCATCAAAGACAGTGACTGTGATGAGTATATTGTTCATAATAAAAAATCTGGAGTATGAACTGAAACCGAAAAGCACGGCAATGCAACGTATATCAGTCGTTGTAATGTCAGCGTATCCGTTACAGCATGGCGACTTCTCTGGACGAGGTACGGTTACCCATGTCTTACGTCATCATCATCCGTTCAATGAAATACTTATTTAATACGACGACACATGATGCAAATGGTCGCTGAGATGATTTTCCTGGTCGTAATGCCTAATAAAGGACAGTGCGTTATCAAATGTTTACCCTCTGCAAAGAGACGCCGCCCCAATATAATTATTCTTTCTTCTCGGTTTTCTGTCAATGTAATTAGTTATTCTTTATTTTCACTCGCGGTCTGTGCATAGCAGGTGATCATGCAACTCAAATCCCAGCAGAATATCAAAAAGTTGTAATAAAATGACTAAGACACTAGAACACACCAAACTTCAACTTTAAAGTGTTGAACATTGGATTCAAGTTGCAGTTTCAAAGTCCTCATGATGGGCATTTGTGTACAGTCAAAATTACACTGTGGGCACAGACTTTAAGCACCTACATACAAGACATAGTTCAAATAAACTGCCATCACAACGGCTCTGACTTACAAAGCAACGGGAAGTCCTGAAAACTCATTTGCCTGATGAGTTTTCCAGAAATATACTGAACTTCGCTAAAATTCAAACGAAATGAATATTCCAAACTACTTAGATCGAGCAAAAAGTACAGTACAGAAAGGAGGTAGGTGAAATTCAGTTTATAATACAATTATTTGTACATGAGATAAAACTTTCCTCGCTTTGTGTTTAAACAATGCACCTCCTACAATAACAGCGGCTTGAAAAGTAAATTGAAATTTCCAACAGAATGACTTGCAGAAATAGCGTGTGCTCGTAGCTTTTCTCAAAGTGTACCATAGATTAGTCTCGCATTTGCTGAATACTGTATACATGAAATACAGAGTATATTATAATTAAAGGTGTCGTCAAAGATTTTTATATTATGGACAGCTGATTTGCATAATATACAGAAAAACAAAAAGTTAGAGCGCCCTCTACACGGGAACCTCAAATTTGGTGATATCGAATTAAAAAACTCTATAGCAAAGTAACCATGTGTTACATAAACATTGAGAATGGCGTCACAAAGTTGATAACACTAGGATTTATCAGCCGTGAAGATATAAGGGATGACATGAAGTGAGTTCATAATTTGCATATTTAATCAACATCCTTGTTAAAGGACATGTTTCGATAGGATTGATCAAACTTGACGACTCCTATTATGTGCATTGAAGATATTGTGAAATGTCATTAAAGAATTTTTAGTATTTTGAGATCAGCTATTGCTAATTTGCATAGTTAACGACCTTTCTTGATTCGGGATATATATCTGAATGACTCGATCAATTTTGACTCAACTTATATTGAAGACGCTATGATATTTTATTCTTGAAAGTTACTTCAGCGATTCTTTTTGCATATTTAACGACCTTTCGTAATGAGGACATAGTTTTACAGGTAAGACGTTAACGAGCTTATGAAACTTGGATAGTGAGAAAACGATCTCTGAAATAAAGGCACATAAACCTACAAGTACTTGACCAAAGCTTAAAAAGGCAGCCGTATCAGCTAATCGATGACTTCTGTATTTAATAAAATTTTCAAAATTAGTAATAACTGGAGGAACTGACATTGCAACTATAATCTGTTTTTATACGTTCTATGACGTTCGTGGCATAATAACTAGTAAATGTAATGTAGTGCCTGTTGAATTTAGTGCCTGTTGAATTTTTCTGAAGAAATCCTGTGCATTTTCGTCAGATGCATGTGTATAAACGGATTTCAAGTAAAAGTCCTTAGGTAATGACAGTGAAATACTAGTATACTAGATATCTTCATGTTAAACTTTACTTGGAATATTAACCTAGAAAAAAAAAACAACAGCACACATCATGTTGAAATCATTTCGTATGTGTATGTATCATTTGCATTTTTGTATGTATGGATTTTTTTGTGTATTTGACCACAATATGAAGAAACAACTGAAAAAAAAAATCAATGAAATAATGAAAACATCTTTGGAAATTGCAGTTATTGTACTTTTGATTATTCGCCGTACAATTTAACATTGCCTGACAAAGTACTGTTAAAACACGTGCAAACACACACGGTTTGTGAACATGTCAAAACCTTCCAAACGTTAAAGGCTTACATGTAAACAGATCAAGACGAACTGGAAGTCAATAAATAAATAGATAAATAAATAAATAAATAAATAAATAAATAAATAAATAAATAAATAAATAAATAAATAAATACATAAATAAATAAATATAACTAACAAGGGCTGGAGTAAATAAAAGTTCATTGTGTATCACGTTTTTGGTGCAATGACAGACCATGGAAAACATTTCCGGACTTATGTTGATTATGATTAAATAACGATCCATGAGTCCTGTGTACTTTCAATTGACTTTGTAACCCCATACTATTTGTCTGGTGTGTGCCTTCGCGCCAGGCATCTGTATGCGCACCCTTAACGCAGTAATTCAGGTATCAGCTTTTCACAAATTATCACCAAATTTTGTAGCTTTTTGCTTACGATACTACCGTGTTCAGTCCAGGGCTGTACACTTAACGTTATTGCAATGAACCGTCATGTATCTCCTTCTCTTCTACGACTTAAAACTGACACCGATTTAACCACTGTGCTGGGTCACTATTCAGGGAAAGTCATTTACGTATTGCGCGGGGGTAAGATTTCTTAATCAAACGCAAAGTTCTCATTTTGAAAATACTGTCGAAATATTGCTCTACCTTGTCTCAATATTGAATGAAACAAACGAAGATTTTCATACTCTAAAATAACAAAACCAGCGCATGTCATAGTCTCTTGCTAAAAAACAACTATTTGACTTACAAATATATTTAAGTTTTTATATATTTTTTAATAAGCCAATCGGTAGCGGCTTGTAAAGAAAACTTAGTTGTCCCTATTTGTCACATAATGCAGAGCAGAGAAAACGAAACAAAACAGAGAAATGATTTGATGTACTTGAAGTTTTTATAAGGTTCTAGTGTGCTTGGGACAAACGACGCTGAGATCAACTCAATCAAAAACAATCAACCAGGAATTATAAATGAATTGGATTTGACATGTACGCATATCGAAAGAGATTTCGTTATGCACAGAAAATCGCCTATTCACATTGATAGGCATCATGTGGAATGTCATATCCGATCCATTAAAACTTTGACAAAGTATTTTAGTCCTACAAATGGTATTGCAATGGTCCTTTAAGTTAAAGTATGATTGTGTGAGAGAGCATTGCAATAATACTTTAATATTCGACACTATGAGGATTATTCTGATGTACAGTGGGTGCAGAATCGTTTTCTGTCAATCAAAAAAGTGCAGTACTTCATGTCGACAGCTGTCATGTATCAGGAATTAAATATATTACAATTGAAAAACGGAAACAAATATTTCATAAATTTCAATATGCGGGATGACTAAAGCTTTGAATATCGCATGGCAACATAGAGTAGTACCCGTACATCATATCATCGAACAAGCTGTAAAAAATAGGAATACGGACAAGTCCACCAAAATGACACGGGATAAATTAAATGAAGGACGGGTCCCCACAAATGATACAAAGACTCATACATCATTTTGACTATTGACATACAGAAAGTAGCATTGAAATGTCACTGGGAAAAGTTATATGATTTGAGCACAGTGCTTAATTCGTTAATTTTCTATAGTATGAGTAATTGACTGTGTCTGTATCTCAGGGCAAATACATGAAGTCCCGCTAAACGCTACCGAATAGTTGATTAACCCCTGACTGATGTGAATGGAAGCACATACATGTTGCGTAAGGGGAAATACGGACAAGAACGAATTTAATTTCAACGACAAGGAAAATGGACTCGTTATTAACTAACACTTATTAGTAAAACAACGCTAGCTAATATCTTAACAACATATGTATTTATCCAGAGAAAATACTTTTAAGATTATTTTCAGATTATTTTTTATCGTTTGTTATGTCTGGAAACGACAGACATGTGCATCTCAGTCAAAGCTGTAGGCGGCAATCGACACTTTACGATCCCGCCATCGTTTCCAGACATTCTCCAAAAGATTTCTCTATAAGTTTGAAGGAAATTGAACAGCTAATGTGTCATTCTCTCAATGTAGGTCACCATGCCGATGTGCCACAGGATCCATTGAGAGTTTTGCCTCTGACAATGTATTTTACAGGTCGAAATCCCGATGTCTCGTCAGTGCATGTACGGTCCACAAAAACGAGCATTTTGTTCTTGGCGCCTGTGTCATTACCGCACGGAAAATACTATGGAAAATATTTGAAATTTGATTGTTGGCGTTAGCAACACAATTCTTGGGTGAGATACGACACAATCAAAATAAGTATCAGTGATTTGACAATATTGACATAGCAGAACATGATGTGGTCTTGTTTACATTCAGCTTTACGCTCTCAGTTACAACCACAAAAGGCCACTTCATGACTAGTCATGACTTTTTTGAAATTAAACTGCTTAAAATATTCCAACGCAATCGTATTTTGTCGTAGGCTATTTGCTAGCTGTACAACGAAATATCTGTATATACAAGGTGCACTACAAGGAGTCGTGTGCAATTTAGGACACGTCCGTGAATACAATATATTTTTTACTATAACCAAACGGGATTCGAACCCCCACACACTCGCGGCAACATCGCCTAGCTGCTAGGCCTAACACAAAACCAGTTGGTTACCGTTTCCAACCCAAAAAGAGTTGGTCACAGCAACCGACTTAGATGTTACAATCATGTGCGCGACCAAGCAACACAGTGTGCAAGGAGCAGACGATACATAGACACAGTACAAACACACATAGAGTAATCGGAAAAGCATGAAGCGTTTTACTGAGCTATCAGGCAGACTCGCGGACAAGTAAATATCCACTAGCAGAAACTGTCCTCTCAGGTTAAAGAAATATATTGTTTACTGTAAACTAAACGGGATTCGAACCTCCACACACTCACGGCAACATCGAGAAGCGTATCAACACAGTAGTTCATAATATTGAATTAAGGGCGTATATTCTGATCGGTTAAAGCTTTGTGTATTGTCTTAAATAATAATTGTTTAAATTAGGTATTTCATTGAAATGGTAGAATGTATAGTGCGTATATTAATAGAATATGACGACTTTAACTGAGCAAAACCTGTACGTAGTGGAAACAAACCATGTTTGAAAACAAGCTTCTACATTTTTATAGTCTTGTTTCCTTTCAAGGTTTTAGATATGACGAAGGAAATTTACCCCTTGTACTGCAATCATTGCTTACATAATCAGCATAAACTTTAAACTATTCGGCTTCGCATTTTCGTGAACCACCTGTGTAGAGTCACATCAGCGTATACTGACGATCCCGACAACCTATTTTGGAAAACGAGGAAGAAAATTATACGTTTATTATGTGCATTAAAGTAGAGCATTGGGGGAAACAATCCACGTGATTGTATCGTACTTGTCGTCTAGTGCCGCTAGAAACGATGGAATAACATTACCGTCATCGATAACCTTTGTCTTGTAAGCATAGAAATAAACGTTTACATGCTTCCCGCCCCTACAATTTCTATCCCAAGCTTCCATCAGTATAAATCTGCATGGCGGTTTCGTTGTTCCGTGTTATATCTGTGACTGATTTGAGAGTAACATATTAAATTGATTTGTACAGTCTATCATCCTGTGATAAATATCTTCAAAGAGCCATAGCTATCTTCTGGATAAACCTTTAACTCTTCACAGCAAAAAAAAATCATTTCTAATTTTGAAAATGGTCCATTTTATTTTTAGTCGTAAATTTGGAAACAAAACTCGTTCCAATTTGAAGGCGACATTTTAGCGAGCTACCTCTCCTCAGTTTCAATCCGAATAAAACGTGAAATTAGTGTTGTTCCATAGATTCTGAAAACCTTTGTCCCGCCAACAATTACGTGGCAGTGTTCATTTTATACAATATAGTACCTGGTTGACCATTGCTTTCCACGTGTGGTTTTGAAGGAAATCGGGCATAAAACAGGCCTTTGCTTGAGTTTATTAAATTATGTGGAATCAGAGAATAGAGATTCGCTACCGGCAACAGACGACAGTGTGATGGCAGGTACGTATGTCTCCTATTTTCAAATATTTGTTCCTTCAGTGATGGAGTGAAAATTGGTGCAGTTCGCATTGCTTACTAAAACTGATTAATAACTAAGAGGTATGAATTGTTAAAAAATCTCCATACGATAAATTAGTCTTTCCATCTCTTTCTTGGTTTTCTGACAGACCGCCTTTCTGCCATTTCAAGGATTTAAAACTTTCGAAATATGCGATTACATTCTCTAAGGCAGGATGTGTTCCACTCATCTTTCTCTTCACTACCTCGTATTGTGAAATTCGTAGAAAAATTCTCATCTTTATGTATGTTTTGTGTTTTGTAGACGTGTTAACAATCGTTCAACATTACTGTATTAGACATGGTGCCTGTAAGGTACATTTTTAGAGATTCAATAAGCAAAGTATGACCAACACTTGAAAACTTTTGTTCTTGATGTATGAATTGCTCTGAGGAACTGAATATTTAAGATAGCGTAAAGCCAATAATATTTCAGACAAAAATCTGACAACAAGAGCTTTGATATATCAAATTTCTGAATAATTTACTTGGTACAGATGGCTAACTTTTAACTGAGATTGTCCTTCTTGAGATTGTCCTGCTTATACTACAATGTTAATTAAACGATTCCTGTGTTCAAAAACCTTGCCGGTTGCTTGTTTATTCATTGTATGACGCGTACGAGGGGTTTAGTTTGGTTTATGGAAATGGCTCAAACTTGCACCATTCTCCACTCCATCAGATTAAGCAACTGCTCGCACCCGCTGCATTTCCTCTTTGGCTAATTCCACGCGGTTTGAAATATTTGTAAATAGTCTAGCTGGTTCTAATTATATTTTATTTTATAGTGTTTATCATAACCTTGGTATTAGGTAAAGTTTCTTTGGGCTGAACTTGTTTTTGGCCAAATCGGTTTTAATTGACTTAGTAATTTGCCCAGTCAAGTTTTGTTTTTTTTTCCTCTGAGTTGATTTGGTCCAAGTAAAGTTTTTGACAAATTGCCGTGGTTCAATCGCTAACCCCGTACAATAGCTTTCGCTTCAATTGGTTCACCATTTATGCCCATCTTTCTTTTTGCACAGTAGGGGTTATTATGATCGGATCTTTTAGCAAAATACTCCTTATAACCCAAAGCCATGACCCCCAGCCAACTCGGCGTGATGGAAATTGGCCATTAAAGTGGCCAAGGCAAATAATACCACAGCTAAACTACACTTGCTCCTTTGTCAGGCCATGCACAGACCCTGACACGACCATGTGGCACAGGTCTGTGTCAGAAAAGACGTCCCATTTCTGATACAGTGGCCGATGTACAGATTTGTGGCCAGTGCTGTGATTATATGGTTCAATACAGTGCTTCAGACACAGTGACTTGACAGGTACTGACATTTCTGCCCGTTAAATCACTGTATATTTTAGGACTGTAGACAGTCAGAGACTATGACTTTTTTAAATGTGCACTCATTTTCGTCATTAGAATTGGCCAATTTTTCTGAAAATATACACCCCTGAAACCTGACAAAGTTTCAGACTCTGTAACAGACCATGTAAATTCAACACTGGCACATCACTGTTTGTACACCAGTGTTTCAGTCACAGCAGTGGATACAATCAGGAATTACATTACTGTATAAATTCCCTTAATACCAGACCGACACAGACCCGTTCATTCACCCCTGATACCTGGCCGATTTTTACAGGTCCTGTAACACAGGTCATTTCTTCGGGACTGTTACAGGTACTGAGCAGACCCTCTTACAGGCATGCATGGAAATGTGCATGCGGTTTTATTGCTATGTTGGCCAAAAATCTCCTCTGCCCAGAGGTAGTTTCGCCACAAGTCAAATTGGCCTGAGTATATTTCGACTGGGTCAAAAGCTTACTCATAATGACACTATCGTTGAAGTCTTACCTGATTTACTGGTAATGGCACACACGTTTCCTGACAGAATGCAAATTCATTACTGTTTCTAACGATGACTCGCAACTTCTTTCATAAATATGGCGGTAGTTTATCCATGAAGAATTTTTTTCCTGAAACCGGTAGAACGAGGTTGTAAAATTTTGATGGATTATTCTGTTGTAGGTTGCAATTGAAATTGAATGTAATCTAATGCAACTGTATACTTGATCCAAAACTAATATGATATGTGAATTTAGAAAGTAGTGTCACATTGACGCTTGATAGACGGTATATCAAATAATAAAGTTATCTCATCGTGATCACTATGTTTTTAAATAAACTAATTCTAATATATACGAGTCTGCAGGTTTCATTAGTTTTTTAGAAATTGCGATTAACGGTTAAGGTATATGCATAAAAAAATATGAAACTTGTCAGAAAAATCGTTCGTGAAGAAAAAAATTGCCTTAGATGTAAACTTCATTAACAGATTTTGCAAAAGGGACCGAATACAAATTGCAATTTGCAATTTTTAGCAATGTGTACCACATGAAAAAGTGCGGATTATTCATCCCCTCATTGATGGTTCACAAGCAAGACTTACGTTCTATGACACGCAGTTACTTTTGATTTTTACATGGTTAGATTTTGCCCAGTTCAGGGGTCAGGCAGAGTTGTTTTAGCATAACACGCTTAACAGTTTAGGTAAATAGGTATGTACGTGTTATGACAATCAAAAGAGACCATATGTTACATAGTCACTTTATGAAATATATATATATCTGTTTTTTAATTACACACAGTGCAAAAGTATGTTGGCGTAACCATACTGGTAGCCGTAGTGATGATCACTACACCATATTATTATTCAATGTGGGCCAAACGTTCAGAGAAAAGATTTCGTGTTCAACCTTCCGGTCAAAACGAGCCACATCCAGCTCCCAAGTCATCCAAAAAACAAACCGGAGCAGCGATTGAAGGCAACAGAGTATTTGTTGAAGCCTCAGTGAATTCAGAGACATTTGCAAAGGATGTATCGTCCAAAAAAGCTGACTCGAATCGAAGTGACGCCAAGATGAATTTACTTATAATTGGACGTATGTCTTCCGCTTCTTCTGCAACCGGCATGCTATTTTCTAAACGAGACGATACTTTCTACGTTCGAGAGCCTGGACACATGCTGTGCAAAACAGTATTTCACAAACACACATACATTGACAGTGCCGATTACCTCGCAGAAATGCAGCCACAGCTCTGCCAGTTTCTAGGAGATATGTTTAGCTGTGATTTTTCCTCGCATGGCTACTATGTTGATCAACTGAATCTAAAAGGAGTTCATCCTGGTCGAAGAAGCTTTGGGAATCTCAATTATCCAATAACTACAGCTGTACTATCGAAATTCTGTCGATCAAAACATAATATCATCGCCAAAGTTCTTCGCTTCAGTGACATTACGCCATGCCTGCCCACTTTTCAGAAGTACAATGTAAAATTTGTGTTTTTGGCTCGAGACCCCAGGGGGCTTATCACCTCTCGACTGCGTCGATGGGGACCAATTTTGGCAAATTTAAATAATGAAGAAAGCGATAAATATTTTCCCGTTGCAAAAATAGTGAAAGAACACTGTGCATGGCTAGACAAGGTGTTTAATTTACTAAAGGATGGTCCAAAGTGGTTTAGGGAGAACTCCATGTTGGTTCGTTTTGATGATAAGTGTCTGTTCCCGGGAACCATCGACCAGGCAATCTATGACTTCGTTGGAATCGCTGCGCCCTCTCCTAGCTCCCCGATTTCCCAAAGCCACAATGAATCAGCAAGAAACTGGCTGATTACCCATAGCTATGAGAGAATGAGAGAATTACAAGATTACTGCCCAGAACATATATACAATGAATTTGGATGGTTGGTGATCAATAATAAGAAGGAATTTGAGAAGGCTAAGAATTCTTGGTACCGACCAATGCCAAGGGATGAAATCATACCGAACTATAATCTACCCTAATTTGTCAATGTCTTGTTAAGGATAGCTGTTCCTGCCACCAGAATCATCTCATTTCAGCCACATATGTTCTGTTAGCTTTGTTTTCACTACGAATTATTACTACTCCTAAGGTGGAGTTGCACGGCACCAACACATTTTTTTCGAAGCAATATTTCTCATCAAAGATGACCAGGACCCAACACCCCCTTATAGTATATATTTTCATAAAGCAGTGATGTTGAAATTTAGTAGGGTAGCAACAGTTTACTCTAAGGTCTAAGCGGTTAGATGATTGGTGTAGAAAACCTAAATTTTGGTATAAATGATAAATAAATTTAAGTACAAAACTTAATGGTATTTTCTGAAAGTGAATGTTTCGCTTGAAAAACAAGTATATATTATAGAACAAACGACTATCTTTGCATTATCTGTCCTCATTTTACAATGGCAGGGGTTGAAAGACTGCCAATCAAATACAGTGATTAAAATTATGGTAAGCAAAGCTAAACTATCTCTAATTGATAATGTAATAATCTAATTGTCAAACAAAACATTTTACCTAGGCAGAATGGAGTTAAGTTGGTTTTAAGTCTTAAATTGGGAAAAAGACAAGCCAGGTAATCGGGTATTTAGCATAAATTTGGATACATTTACACTTCTTTCTCACCCAACTTATGACTGCTTGACAAGCTCCAAGGTGAACCCAACAAATATTTCAATCTTTGTTTCACAAATTACTTAACATTTACTGAATCTTTGGCTGAGCTAAATAGCTGTGCGACGCCATCTCAAAATTTACAGCAAGCTTGATGTCATCTTCTCATTGTCTTTATAGCCTGGTATGACATAGACTCTCGTGTGTTTTTCCATTTTATGTCACATTATCGTTCACAGCATATTAGATTGTAATGATAGTTCCGTCAAAAATCAGGTTGCATAATCATTTAATTATAAAACGCCAGAAATACTGTCTGAAGCTTAGTTTAGCGATTCATTTAACCGTTTTAATCAATTTGTCTTATATACGATAGCAGGTAAAATGTTCGAATGCTTCATGAACTCATCATCATCATCATCATCATCATCATCATCATCATCATCATCATTTTATTGTCATATTTAAGCGTAAAGAATCATAATACAATTCAAATTCCGCAGAATACAGTGACAATAAGGAGCTAGGAATATAGCCATGCGCTAGTCGAGCCTAGCCCTGTGAACTCATTTGTACATTGCATTATCAAAAACTATTACGGGCTGCTGTCTAATAAATGATACATGTAATTTTGTGAAGAGAAGATAGTAAATGTGACAGTAAAAAAAGCTGATTACAGATAGAATTCGTTTTTACCTTCGCACTCGACCAGATATATAAGCACATTAATACATAGTAAGACATTCTCCTAAGATAGTCTTTCAGGGCTTATATGAACTTATATCTAGATGTTTTATTTTTAATAGAATTCGGTAATGTGTTCCATAGTTTTGCACCTGTGTAAGAGATTGGAGATTGACCTACAGATGTATACATTCTAGGCAAAACTAAATTCAGGTCCACCTTTTGGCGGGTATCGTAGCGATGGTTTACAATATGAAAATAATCTGATTAGTCGTGAGGAATATTTTGGTGGAGTAACTCAAACATAAAAGTACAGACTAGCAACTTGTAGAGCTTATGAACATCCAAAATACGTAATTTGTAGAACAAAGGTGAAGATGGCTCTCTAAATTCAGAGAATGTTATACTACGCATACACGTTTTCTGAGTGATATAAATTGGATTAAGATACGATGCAAATGTATTCCCCATACTTCTAAGCCATATATTACATGGGGTTGAATAAATGATACATAGAGCAAAGTGAGGATATTTTGTGGTAAAATTTGTCTTAATCTAAATAATATTCCAGCCTTCTTTCTTATCATCGTGTTTACCTCTGTAATAGGATATGCCAATTATAGGCGATGAATTACTTTTCATTTCTACTTTTAAACAACAATGCCTCAATATCAGTAGCCAACTATGGTCAAGTGACCTGGCCAATTCTTTAAAGCTGGAGTCATATCGTGTTTTTAAAATATTTCGACTTTTGAAAAGTATTTGACTTGTGTAAATTTTGAAATATTTAGGATAGGTCTTTGTAGAGTTAGGCTTTCTAACCATAACCTGCTTACTGAAAGTGGTCGTTTTGAAGGTTTAGCTAGAGAGAATAGTATATGCCAGTTATGTACTTTGCAATGTGTTGAAACTGAATTTCATTTCTGCTTTATTTATCCGGTGTATTGCGATTTAACGAAAAATTCCTCTCACCGTTCTTCTATGATCAAGCATAAGTGATTAAATATATTAGCCTACTAAATTCCCATAACCCCAATATGTATGTATGTATGTATGTATGTATGTATGTATGTATGTATGTATGTATGTATGTATGTATGTATGTATGTATGTATGTATGTATGTATGTATGTATGTATGTATGTATGTATGTATGTATGTATGTATGTATGTATGTATGTATGTATGTATGTATGTATGTATGTATGTATGTATGTATGTATGTATGTATGTATGTATGTATGTATGTATGTATGTATGTATGTATGTATGTATGTACGTACGTATGTATGTATGTATGTATGTATGTATGTATGTATGTATGTATGTATGTATGTATGTATGTATGTATGTATGTATATATATATATATATATATATATATATATATATATATATATATATATATATATATATATATATATATATATAAGTATGTATAATAACAAAATTACTTCAAGTACAAAGTAATGGTATCTGTTACTTAAGTTTCATGAATTCTGCAATCATCAGACAGATGATCAGCAGTTCAATAACTTGACACTACGAATTCAGATTGTACGATGTACATTTAACATTATTCTAATGAAAACAGTTACACGGAAAACTTGAACTACTGGGCTGTGTTTCAAACATGCCTTAACGTAACATCGAAGGGTATACTTGCGACCGTCAAACTCATTGAGCAACCCGAAGGTTAGAGTTAGCTATATCAAGGAACTGGCAGTGTTCAAAATTTATACATTTATGTTGTACATCAAAACGTAACCATGGATATTCAGTCTCCCACTGCTCTTGGTAGCCTGTGAGTGGTTGTGGGCGGATTTTTTGGAAACCGGTGCATCATCATCACGGCTCACAGCTTCACCGGGGCGCTGATCCCGTTTTGCATGTGATGTATCGGCGACAACAGGACAAAACGTCATGGATACCGACATGGGTTCAATTTCACAACGCTTCTCCGTGTTCTCCATGTTGGGCTGCCAGGTATTGACTTTTAATTGACCCTCGGAATCATTTTTATTTCACGGACTTATTATATGTGGAGCAGAGTTGAAAGACGCGTGTCTTCTTGATCAAATTTTGGAGAAGCAGACTCGATGACCGTGCAAGGTTGGCATTTAATTCGTTGTAACATTTCTGTCAATCACTCAGTTTGTGTCATCAGTTTCAGAAACTATCGCTCGCATGAAATTAGCAACGTACGTACTTAATAGGCACACAGTTGACATGATAACGAGCCTTTGAACAACTATGCCGATTTTTCAAACTACGGCCAGAGAATCCGAAACTTTCAACACAAAATGAGTGATTGACAGTAATGTTGTAACAAATTTAGTAACAAGCGGGCACTCATCTCATCTGGTTGTCGCCTAAGCTCAGTCGCGGGGAGTGCTTCCGGAAACATTTTACTGTTATCCTTTGCGTATAGAAAAATCATAACAATGAAAAAAATGCGTAGAGAGTCAATTTCAATGCGTAAATACGCATTTTTTTTGCGTAAACGCGAACACAGATATTGTATGTATGTATGTATGTATGTATGTATGTATGTATGTATGTATGTATGTATGTATGTATGTATGTATGTATGTATGTATGTATGTATGTATGTATGTATGTATGTATGTATGTATGTATGTATGTATGTATGTATGTATGTATGTATGTATGTATGTATGTATGTATGTATGTATGTACGTATGTATGTATATATGATATTGTTAACATAAACCTGAAAAATATTGAAGACATACGATTGAAATTTCAATGGTTCTCTAAGTTCAATTATGATGTATTGTGTGCGAGAACATACTATGAGAATTTTTCTGATGTGCAGTGGGTGCAGAATTGTTTTTATCTAAATCAAAAATTACCATATTTCATGTTGACAGCTGTCATGTATTAGGAATTAAATATATGACTATTGAAAATTGAAACAATATTTCATATATTTTCAATATACGGGACGACTACAATTATGAATATTGCATGGCAACTTAGAGTAGTGCCCCCAGATCAAATCACCGAATGTACCGTGCAAAACATGTGGAATACAGACAAAATAATCAAAATGACACTGTAAAAATTAGTTGGAGCATATATCCTCCAAATTATAACAAGACTCATACATTTTTTGACAGTTGCGACGGATTAAAATTTGTTATACTTTAATGAAAAATTTGAAACGAATATTTCAATCTCTGTGGGATGACTATAGCTGTGAATATTACATGGCAACAAAGATTAGCACACGTGCACGAACACCAAAATAAGATAATCGAAAAAAATCTTCAGCCCCGACCGCAACTATCAGTCTGCGCGATTACATTTTCTATTTAGTAGAGCCTGGACTTGTACTGTCTTAAAGAAACATATCCGCATTGACAGTGCTGTGTACTTATACGTAATGCAGCCATACCTGTGCAAATTCTAAGAAAATTTGTTAAACTTATTTTACATTTCCTTGTATGGCACGTGTGTGAATTATCTTAATCAAAAAGAACAATACACAAAAGAGAGGAGGTTTTGACAAGCCGAACTATCCAATAACTTCGGCGGAGCTTAAAACGTAGAGATATTAGTACGCTTCCCATCCCTTCAATATTAATTCTAAGCTACTAACAGTGTACATCTGCCAGGCTCTTTCGTTGTTCAATGTATTATCACATGAACTGGCCCGAATTCCCGCCTGTGTGACGTAGAACAGGACGGATAAGAAATCCGAATTACCCCTGTTTACGTCATCAACCGGAACTTTTTTCTTGCATGGTAACGTTTATACACGCGAATAGCGACGTGACATAGACCGATTGGTCGTGATCGATGCCGCGCTCTCATGACATTTTTCTAAAAGGTGTCCCGATAAATCCACACATGGAAACATATAAGGCATAGCCAGCGACATTTCGAGTCGCTAAAACTATAGCTGTTCCCGAGAATCGAATGGGGATACCGCCGATCGTTTTATTTTAATAGCTTTAGCTTAGTAACGTCGCAGCGCCAGTCGAGTCGCGTTGTGGACGTCGTACCTGGCGATACCGGTTGGCGATAAACCTGAAATCTACACCTTAACGAAAGTTCAACTGATTAAATGAGTAAAGTATAATCATCGGGAAAGCGACATAGGAGGCACAAGCATAAAGTCATTCGACTAACAACAATAAATTTCCGTCATCATACAAAATATTCCATAAATTCTCGCTCGGAATCAAACCTGTAGCAGCGTATAAAAGCTGTAGCGAAGACATCAGCCGTTGAGCTGTATATATGCAGCGCAGCGATGTGGATTCTGTGGATTCCGATATACTTCGAAAGTTGACTCTGACAACACTCAAAACAGAGTTTCCGTCAAGTAAAATTAGGATGTATCTACGGGTGAGATATATGTCACTGCAAACATCGAAGTCCTTACGACGAAAACATTGATGACCGAGATCGGGATTACGAGTTGACACCGGCAGAGACCGGTGACGGCAGCGTTGTTAACATGCAATGAGGTAGACTGTGTGTCATCGAACGGAATCTTTCGCGCTCGCCGAGGTCGTAAACTTGTGTGATATTTTGAAAAGCCATGGAATCTCTGAGAATGAGAATTACTGTTTCGATCGTGTCGTTGCATTTACTTCATAAATCTACTTGTAAATATTCTAAATAACTCTGAATACTATGGCTATCCGTCGCTAGCACGATGAAAGTTATGTCCACCGATGGCCGACTTGCCTTGGCATCGGTACAGCGCGAGACAATGATTGACACGTTCATGTGACCGAATCTGTACGTTTGATTGGTGGAGATACGATTGGATGTAGCAAATTTCAGCTTGATGGGATTTATGAATGAAAGTATCTCCTTGGTGACGGACCGCTTTACTCTTTAAATGAAAGTAATCCGCGCAAGTAAAACACAAATCGCGACGAAATTCATGCAATTTGTTACGATAATTTTGATCCATCCACGTCAAAAGAAAAATAAGAAGACTGTTCATGTGATAAATATATAATCCCATGGTATTTTTCTCTGTTTGACGTCATCGTATACTCGTGTTTTTCGCGGAGCCGCAAACTTCTCGCCTTCTGCTCGAAGTTGTACGGCTCCGCGAAAAACAAAAACACTCGTATACGATGACGTCAAACAGAGAAAAATACCATGGGATTATATATAAATATCTCTGATTGGAAATAGAGTAACATATTTTGTTGATTTGTAACATGTGTCATCTCCTGAACAATGTTTGCTTGGGATCAAAACTACCCGCCCAGGCAACATTAAGGTAGCTTAAGCTTGATACCTTATAGACACTTTAGATTTTTTTTCTAAGTTGTAAAACTCCCAAACCCCAATAAAATATACATTTTCTGAAAGCCCTTATATTGGAAAATCCGACCGTGCACAATACATTGTCATTATTTGTTTAATAGCCACTTGACAATTGTTTTGCTGAACCTTCGAAAAATCGGTTTTTTCCTCCCTTGGGCGAACACGCTGCACGATTTTCCCGTTGCAATTGGTGCATTGACAAGCCATGGTTATACCTTCAAATCTGCCATCGTTTTCGTACATTTTCGTGAAATATTTTCTCTATATGTGTAAAGCAAATTAACAAGCTAGTGTGTCATTCTGTCAATGTAGGTCACAATGCCGATATGCCCAGTTAGCATGTAATAATAATCCCTTTTCTATAGTTTATGGTAAAAGGTTTTCACATTGTTGAAGTCTCTCATATCACAAGAGTACTCGCAGAAAATGAACAATTTTTTTAAAAACCTGATGGTGAGAAGTGAAAAGTCATTTTCTGCAAAGTCAAGATAAGAAATTGATAGAGGTGTTTTTGTTAGTACTACATTAGTATCAGGGTACCTAAGAAAGTGTAGCATTTGAATTGATTAAGAACCTTTACATACGCGTAATCGAACCTGAACCCCACTGAACGCGGCATCGTACACAACACAACGTGGTGATTTTTTTAGAAAACAGATAAAATATTTACGGCCGCTACCACTGCTGTTGCTGTCACCAGCCATCTTGTTTTATGTTCAAAGCTATCGTTTTAGATGACCAAGCTTACGGATTCTTTTCCATCACCTATCGTTTCCCTACCCAAGCTATCCTGCACTGTGTCAAGGCTGTGATTTTCATTCAAAAGCTACACTTTCTTAGGTACCTCTGATCATGCACTAGCCCAATAAGAAGAGTACATATCTAGCAGCTCGACTGTGAGAATTGTGTAGCTCATATGATGGTAGGTGTAGCATGGCTTCTGTTGTCTATTGTCTTTTATCTCTCATCCTCATGTCATGTCAACTATTCTCGCCTTCACAGAAACTATAATTAAAGGTAATTTGCATATTGAATGACTTTATGCACTACTCACTATCTCAACAATTTCTCCTAAATTTGATGAAACCACTCATACACTCGAATGTTCTCTATGCTAATCATGCTAAAAATTCGGTTGATGTGCATGCGTGCATGCATGTAGGTAGGTAGGTAAGAAGGTATGCTTATAAGCTTGTGTATATGAATGTATGTTTTTATGTCTACAAAATCTCAGACAGCCCTGTATGCACTACATCTGCATTTTGGTGTACAATCTTGCGTTATGCTTTGACACATTTCTATCGCTGAAATCAAAATTGAAATCTTAAATATATGTAAAGAGTTGAAAAATGTCAAAATGGTAAAATATCTAAAACTTAGTTACCACTGGTCAGAACGCAATAATATTCCATTCGTAGTTCAGTTGATAGTTGATTTGTATTTCTTTGTATGTGAGTTTGTTAATTTTATAGCAATGTTATATTTTGACCTTTTAAGGTACATTTTTTCTTCTGCCATCTTAATGAAACTTGAGTGATACCATCCGCTAAAAAATTCTTTTGAGGTCTCTACTGATGTTTTTAAATTCATATTTTTTTTTAATTGTAATAAATTAGCAATTCGTACTGTAATGTTTATTATATCTGGCATTAAACATACTGTTAAATTGATTACTTACTCGTTGCAATTATTCAAAGTTTTCATGAAGGCTCCATTGAAGAGATTCAGTGATTTTATTTTCATATTTACATATCACATTAGGGTTTTTGGATGTTTCATTTTATTCACATGAAGGTGATTATGCTTTGACGTCCTTAAACTATGTGTACATAACTTTTTTACGGAATACCAATACGACATTGGAACAGATGCATTTAGCATATGATGTACACACCTCCTAGGTTGGTGAAAATTCTGAATCATTGACCTTCCAGCATAGTGAATTCAGTACATTTTCAATTGTATTCTAACTCACAACACGTCGCACCCAGTCACCTAACGACGACATCACAGTCAGATCCGTTCGGCCAAATCCCCTACCCTTAAAGAAGAGTACCAGTGGTACAATAATTAAAACTAAGTTGTTACAATTATTCTGACTGCGACCCATCCACAAACTGTAGATTTCATGAAGCACTTGCACAAACATACTTGCTATCACACATCGCAAACAAACTTGATCAAAACGATGAATACATTTTAACAGCAGGTACAGATTCCCTTGTTGCCTTTGTGTAAAGCACTGAGAAACTTTACCATCGGACATTAACTCTTTTAACGACTTTAAATACTTTTAAACTTAGTCAATCGTAAAAATCACTAGGTTTACTTCTGACCTCTAAAAACGATGGAAGCGAATGAGATAAGATGCTGCAATTTTACGTAACTCCTCTGCAAAACGTAGCAGAGTGCATTAGGCCGTCTAGTAAGCTGAAAGGTATGAAGATAATCACTGATAAGTACAGGTAGATTTATTCAGATTTATTCAAATTATCATCACACGGCACGATCCTGTCAGCCAATCAGAGATCTTGATCGTCGTCGATTATACCTCATAATCCAATCTACAGAAGTGAGTTTTAGCCATAATCCATAGCACGATCCTTGCTCCTGATTGGTTGACAGGATGCTGCCACCTGAAAAATGGTTACTGCAACGTATTCATTGTTATACCAATTCAACTTTACACAACACATTAGATATCAAAAGTAATTGCCATTCCCTTCCCTTCCCTTATCGCTCTAAACAGACCAAATCAATTCCGTCAGGAACAACGATAAGCAGAACGATTTCACGAGTCGAGGGCTTGTCTTCTCTTTTTTTGAGGAAGACTAGTTCCTTTTCTTCGCTTTCCGAGAGCACTATTTGCTGTTTTGATAAAGGTGGCTTGAGGGCATTGAAATATTTTGCCAACATGTCTTCCAATTGCTCTTTGCTTCTGACTGCCGTCGATCGATGGCTGCTTCTCATCAACTCCCCGTTCATATAGTCTCGTACAACATGAAGCTTTACCGCTGTGATTTGTGTGTTCAGCCTCGTAGTCGATCCCGGCATTCTTATACATGTCCTTCAGGTAGCTCCGGAGTATGTTAAAGCCGACAGTTTGCTGCAAAAACGCTATACTACCAGTATCTCGATTTGGCATTGGCCTCCGATAAAAAACGACCCCAAAAAACAATGAGGGCAAGATATTGTTCATATGTTGGTACACAACACACTGCTCATAGTTGGATGAGACTGTAATCAGATTACCTTAGGTTTGGATTTGTGACCGTTGTTACCACTACAAGTCTTAAGTAGTCGTCCTTCATACTGCATAAAATTTCGCCCTTTTTCATCAAATCCAATGTGAAATTGGTTCGCCTCGGGGTTTGTGTGCTCATCCACAGCTCTCAGTCCGAACATTTTGCAGTTATAAAAGTAAACGATGTATGGCAAACCTCGTGCTGTGTCAGTATTGAATACGCCGCGATCCCACAATCGATCCTCTTCGTTTTCCGTCACGTGATCAGCCTTTTTTTACGATGATGCCGTAACCCTCCGACATCAACAGTCTTTTTTTCCCGTTTTTCCAAAACGTTTTGAAAGGTTTTGAATGTTCGGACAGTCTCTTTGAACAAATGGGATGTCTCTGCGGTCACACGCATCGACCAAATGGCGTTGTAATGCAACAGCTATGTTTGTCAATCAGTATGGGGGATATAGTTTACCATCCTTTCGTTTTATTTCGTATATGAACCTTGCAATCTAATAATCAAGGGATTGCAATGAACCGGATTCAAATTTAGGTGCAGGCCAATATGATCAGTGACACTGCGAAGTTGAACTTTCCTCCACATGGCCCATTCATTGTACAGTGATACAACCCAACTGATGGTATGCCCTATTCGCACCTGTATTCTTCCACTCAGATTTTGCATGAATTGAGACTTTGTCATGTGACTTGAAAATCGTTTGTCGTTGACCTGTTCACACACATTACAAAGCTCTCATGTTAGTACCGCATCCTGTTGAGTTCCTTCCACTCAAAACCAAGATCAAAAGACATTTCGCGATCTATGATCAAAGAACCGGCCTCAGTGTTATTTCAAGTACAACTGAAAGTATTGTGGAAAACACAAGTATACATAGAGTTCAAGTTGTCACCTGCAAGACCAATTAGAATACAATGCGAGTAATTTGTTCAGGCCGAGTGATATGTTAGATAATGAACTCGTTTGGTCGATTACGCGCTAAAAACTATAAAAAACCTAATTTTGTGCTTTATTTTATATAAGTTGGTCCATGTGAATTTATAGCTAAATAAAATGGCCTTTTCAAGTATGCTGCCAGGGAAGAGCTCAGCCGACTGTAGCATTACTTTGTAGGAGTGGCCGACGGGTGTGAGGGGCTGAATAAGCGCGTTAATGGAAGGGTTGAACTGGCAGCAGCGGGCTTATGGCAGTAGTTGTTGTTTTTTACTGGTTTATCACTTTTTGAAGGATTGAACAATTGTCATAAGAATATTTTCTTCTTTTTAATTACTTCAAGAATACCACTGTCGCTGAAGGCAAAGTCACCAGTTTGACATCGTATTGAAATATTTGCCACATTTATTTCTGAAGGTGTGAAAGATATATTCACTCTATGCTAAGTCATTGTCCTGTAATGTCTTTTGCCGTTTTGGCACCCCACTTAACACGCAATTCAACTTATGCAAACGCATCTGTACTACCGGACAAGTTGTCAAAAGTCTCTCTCTGGTTTTATTTGTCTTAAGGATGATAAATACCTCAATTGAAGACGTCCCAAACCCCAATAAAGTATACATTTTCTGAAAGCCCTGATACAGAGAAATCCAACCAATTACAGTACACGGTCATTATTTGCATGAGAGTCACGTGACAAGCGTTTTGCTGAACCTTCCAAAAAACGCCCCCTCCCCTTAGCGAGCACGCTGCAAGATTTCCGGTTGAAATTTGTTCATTAACAAGCCTTGACAATATCCTTCAAATCTGTGTCTGCACGTTTTTCTCGGCGTATCCATTCAAATTATATGGCGTAACAATTACAATTCCTTGAAAAGCACCTAACACCTTCAAGGGCGCATAACAAAAAAACAAAAGCATATGAAGAAAATCTTAGACACAGATTTTGAGTTCATTATGTTTCAAATGGACAGCGTGAATTTCAAGCAGCTGGTGTTTGTGAGCGCGAATTGACGAGGTGCCAAAGAAGGCTACCTCATTCACAAATTGAATTCGAGAAAAAGGCAAAAAAACAACATGTTTTGTTACTTCGACGCCAAGGCATTTCATAATTAAACTTGCATTTACCTAAACGCGGGCATATTTTGTCACTATTGATAATGTCGACCGGGAATGACTGTTGTTCAAAGAAAACTTCCGAGGAAAATAAAATAAATCGCGGAAAACTACCGATTTTTTGAGCCTTCGTTTCGACACGTCGCCTCAGCGAATGGCTTCACCGGGCGAAAACAATGACGTCTGCAGTTATTACTGATATCGGGCGTGTCAAAAATTCGTATGTAAATAAGCTTGCCTGCCTTCCCTAGATAAACACTGCAACGCGACGTAGACTTGATACTATCGGACAAATTGTTTCTTGTTCACAAGTTGTGAGAAGTAATCTAATAAATGACGAAAAAGACGCCAAGCACCGCAAAGCGGCGAGTTCAACCTCCTAACACAACGATAACTATGGGTATTTTCGAGATATAAGCTTACATGTATAATTAGGGTTTCCATACGAAGTTTGGTGGGTACCGACTAATGTTTCCGTATTTTGACGAGTAGCGCAGCAACTTTATCGTGCCTTCAACAAACAGCTCACTATAAATCTGCATTAACATGTATATTTAAATTATTTAGCGATAACTGTCACAGCGACACGACCTCACTTTTTTAGCCGTGTGATTTCTAGGCTGTAGACTGGCCAAAATTTGTCTCACTGGAGGTGTCATTTATTCATGCATGTAAATCTCTACGCACCTTTGCATCAAAGGAAAGCTTGTGACCCATATTTGAAGCGTCACATATCCGAACCACTTTGTAGGAAACTGTCTGAACTTAACAGTGCCGTTAAAAAAACGAGTTCGTAATTAAACTCCGAGTTTTCTGGCTTTGTAAGTGTGTTATGAGCCACAACGATCACTGACCGTGGCCTTGTCTGGAGCGGCATTGTGAAAACCATTTTGTTGTGTGGCTCCCGTAAGTTTATTCATCTGTCTGTTTTGGCTCGTTAAGTGCATTCGCCGACATTTCACATTTTGTCAACCAACAATTTGATCGCGGGTCTCGGAGAGTTACGAAGGCAACTTGTTCTGAGAGTTTATTGCGAGTCCGTGCCCACGGGGATATTAACAGACTGCGTTATTTTTAAAAACCCACAAAGTTAATTTTTGTACAAATAATGAAAAAACGGGTCGGGTACTTCGGTTGAACACTAAAATATCGCCTTCTTTGACATGTTGAAACCAGAAATGGCATCGTTCGTTCGTGCATGAATGTAAAAAATAGATTTTTTACATCCATGGTTCGTGACTGCTGCCCGTTGCGTTGAGGTACGGAATAACGAGAGCAGTGGATAGGCCAGCAGCACTTCCCAGCGTAGTTGGGTTCATCTACGCGATAAACCAGTTGTCGATTCGAAATAGCAAGTTCGGCGATGATGTAATTTTTCGAGTAAATGTAATTATCTTTTAAAATAATAATTTTTTAAAATTATATTCAAACAGATCATATGGACACGAATTTGGACTGCATTGCATACTTTGCAATCAAAATGGCCTTTGACCCATCATCTGATCATTGGTACATGCATATGCCGCGAATGTCTGCTCAAATTGGTCCGTGGTCTGATTTTTGAATTGCTCAAGTAAGCTCCGGTCAGTCGGTGGAGATTCAACACCAAAGCAAGGTCAGTCTGACTGATTCCTATTACCCGGCAACGTTTCCTGATCGGTCCGAGGAGAGGTCGACCTATTTTTTCGCGCACAATTTCGGGGAAATACAAGTTCGTGGGGATGTCGCCCGATCGACTGTCAAATTGCATCACATCGCAACCATTCCCAAAATAAAACGACACTGAAACCCTTGGTGAGGTACTTGGATGTAATCTTTATTCACTGTGATTACGTTCAGATGCACTGACGACGGTGCATCATAAGATTACCATGCCAACGATACCGAGTTTGACCGATGTGTAAAACATAATCACTGCGTCAGATCAAAAAAAATGTTTCGTTTTTTTCGGATCCAATTAGTTCGGAGCAGGAACAATTTTGGATGTCGGACTTTATCAGGCATGCAAAATATAATCAGAAACGGACATAATAATTTGATGTTCGGCATCATAGGTTGGGATTCTGGACATACTATTTGAAGGTCAGATCATATACCAGAAAAAGTTGTGTTTTTTGTTTTTTGTTGTTGTTTTTTTTTTGGGGGGGGCCTAATTTCATCGGAGCAGGATCGAAGAGTTTGAGTGTGGAACTTTGTTGCGTGTCGACTCACATGTAAA
>NW_027248380.1:325000-450000 GCF_041260155.1 Ptychodera flava | reverse complement strand
TGTGAAGCTTAGATCCCTTTTGAAAATGTTTGTCAACAAGTTGAAGACATTTCTTGCCAATATTTGTTTCAACGTTCTTGCTGAAAGGGGGATTGAACGTTAACCACGTGATATGACGTTTCCAGAGAATTTTTTTAATCTCCTGAAACCAGTTGACTTTCATTAACAGCACGGTACGTTGCAATTTACAATCTTTTTGACCTCAACACAAAATAAAATGCAATTCAATAGAGTCTGTATACACCAATGCACAAAATATACGCCAGAGACATATTTGTATACGGACTTGGACGAATGAATAATGCAAAATAATGTGCTATGTTAACCCATCTAGTGCAAACTGTAATGCCTCTAGCATAAAAATACCTTAATGAGAGATTAGTTACTAAAATTGAACTGCCCTTTCAAGGAGTGTGATTATGCGGCAAGAACACAGTATAATACATGACTGCACTGTGAATAAACATCCCCAGTGGTATGTGAAGTGGTACTACTGTGGCTAAGAACAGTGAACATGAATATGTAATGAAAAAGACTAGCAAATGTTTCGAGCAGGATTCCTTTATGTAACATCAAGTCAATAAATTTATTCTTAAATTAGACATGCAAAGCTCTTTTAAGCTCGCAACTCCACTGTTTTTTACGTGAAAAGAACTGTCAATGAACCCCTGATCATTTTGTCATCTGGTTACAAAGGATGACCTCACTACCCGGGGACCTCTATTGACAGGATGTCATGTACCTGTGTGCTTTAAGTACTGTAGATAAAAGAAATGAAGTGTAGCGTGGATGAACATTTTGAAACAGGCCAACGTGTAACTATCATTGGTCAGAAATGAACTGACAAGGGAGTGTTATCAAGTGGAAGTCAAAAGCTCCCATCGCCCCTGTCGTTGTCTTGAGTTTGATTTTCGGATTTCGACAACAGTTGCAAGGTATGTTTGTCACAAAGTTTACACTTTTCCTGTTCATGAGCATATTTTAGCAATGTTGACTTCATTTGAACAAATACCAAGTTAAGGATTAATCTACCTCCAAATACTCGTACACATGTGACATGTCAGTTTTGTGTTTAGAAGCTGCGAGGTCACCGCTCAGGTAACTTTAGCGGCGTCCTGCGCTGAGCCTCGATCATCACTTGTACACCAGTAAAAGAACGGAGTCCGAGTAATCTTGTGGCAAGATACTGAAACAAAAACAGCGATAGTTTGGTGACATATGATCGATTTCTGGTCATTGTAGGTCCCTCATGACACAACTGTTGATGAGTGTTGGCGATAGTAATTTTGCTGGAAACTTTTGGAAATATCGTCGAACACAGTTGCGACAATAGTGCTGTCGGGCAGATTGTGAACGTTAGTTTACTGAAATGCCAATAGCTGTGGTGGCGGGGTTAAAATCGTAAACGTCAAACCAGCCCCTAAAAGGCAGAAAGCCCGCCCAAAACACTACAGCTATGGACACACAGCTACACCTTAAGAGTGGTAAAGCATACAGAGTAATCACTGTGAGAGACTAGCTTGAATAGTTTTCCCATGAAATTGTTAAGAGCAGTTCAGTTGTTCAAACTAAATTGCCCTTTCAGAAAGTGCGATGATGCGCCAAGAACACAGTGTAATTTATGATTACACTGTGAATGAGCATTATTTGTGGTCATTGAAGTGTGTTGACCAGTTGCCAGAAACAGTTAATTTATATGTCTATGCTTAAATATCGTGTACATGCAGAAGGGCATGAAGCGCAGATGAACATGTGAGGAATAGATTGGCACGTATCTGGTCCTAGTACAAACAAATCTGGAGAGGCTAATAATACCAATGGAAATGGAAAGCGACTATTGTTTCTATAGATTCTTTTGATTCTTATTTTCTGATTTACACAAAGAAAGATAAACATATGCCTTGAAAAAATAATACTTAATACATTTTCAAATGTGGAAAACATTCACTGATTTACCGGAAACTCACAGGAGCAACTAAGTGATGGAAAGAAATAGAAAAATCGAGAATATCATGCATAAGGATCTCTTTTGATTGCTAAAGATACAATGCGTCACCATTCGACGAGTTATGTGACACTTGCACCCCAGCAAAGAACAATAAGTAGGGATCAAAGAAGCGCTCAATCTTTTTTATGACTTCAATGATAAGCCAACAATAAACACTGTGTCAGCTTTTTGCTTTGTCGAGTGATTCATAAGTATGTGGACAATCAAGACATTGTCGGCAAGATTTCTTGTTTATGCCATTAGGGTGATGAAAATATTTCTTAATGATTTTTCAGTTTCATGCTGACACTTAAATTAAACAATTTCACCAGGGTATGACGAAGCCCTTAGGCGACTAAGTGTGTGTTTGACGATAAAGACTAGTTTATGTTTCTTGCAGGATTCCTTTTTAACATCGCGTCAATAAATTATCCTCAAAAGGAGACTGACAAAGAGCTAAGAAGCTCGCTATACTCCTCTATGAGTACAGTCAGTACAGTGGTCCGTTTTCTCATCTAGTCCCGAAGGGTCACTTCCAAAAGCTTCATTCAGTCGCCATCCTTGAACCTCAATTGACTCAAGGCCACATATTTCTGTGCTTTCAGCATTACTGAAATTACAATTTTCATGAGTTACTAGTATTTGCTTTCCTATAATCACCCTGTATATTTTGTAAACAACCAAATCTGCTAAAGGTTTTATACAAGAGGAATGACGATTCCTTGAATGACTTTACTATAACAACATGTTTCATATTGTGATTTCGCAGCGATGCTTAGGTATATTGATAACGCTTGTGTCAAGGGTCATTGCTTCAGAACTGCTGTGAATAGGTCCATAGACTTTTTTATGCGAGAGATTAAACGTTGCAGAGTTTGAGGACGTCGGCTCACGGGAAAATGGTTGAAGTAGACAATGGGTCGTGAACCGGTCCGTGTCATAGTCCCGGTCAAAGTAAACTACCAACAATGTCTATGACCTAGATCGCAGCAGCTCTATGGTGATTAACCCTTGACCCGCGAGCGCGATCGATATGGCACAGTTCTGCGGTAAATTGTATTTCATATCCAACATGTATGATCAGAAAGACTTCAAAATGTCGATATGACTTCAAACGCGCCATTTTAAAGACAAGTTATGTTTTACATAGACACCAAAACCTCCCCATTTTTTTTATGTGCACTTTGCATTTTTTTTCCAACTTTAGGTATTAAATAGCAGCTAATTTTGCATCAAAACTGTCCCTATGACTACAAAAGCGTCCATTACTCGGTAGGTGCTGTCGGGCGTGAGTTTAACTCCCTATCTTAGAGGACCTTTTTGATGGGTAGGACTTTGAGGTCAGGGACCACTTTGAGGTCATTAAAAATGTCACATTTCATGCCATGTTTTTTTTCTGTTCTCTGAGGTTGTAGTTGGGACATAGACACCTGTACCGATAGCATATATTATGTATATTTTATATAAGAAACTGGCTGCAACTTTATTGTATCGTCTGTTCTTGTTGATTTTGTTGATTTACACCTACCGATCGTACTTCATATGGCACTGTAATAAGTGGTAATTGGGACATTTGTCGGATATTTGCAAAAACACTAATACTAAAATTGTAAATGGCAGGTAATTAAGACCCGTCGTAGTGGCGAATGTACATTTCTTTCAAACACGGAGGTAGTGTTGAAGATTACCTGTGTTACCTAGTAATGATTTACATTTATTGACAGACATTATAGAAACTAGATGTTATTCCGATCACCAATCAATTATTGTTCGCTGTAATTTTACCCCATTGCAGGGTCCAAGTATAAACTTTGAATTTGTAGGTCATGATAACAGTAGCGTGAACAGTGATATTTATTTAGTTGCTATAGGGGAAATAATCGCCAATCAAATGTGATCTCATTCTAGAGAAGCGTTCATGCTAATGAGATTCTGGCTGAGATCAGCATTGCGACTAACAGTGGTGATATCGAGCGTGCCTCATATTTTATAAATAATTATATTCAAGCATTACTGAGTTTTATGAAAAGTTTTTCACGTGTTGTCAACAGGAGACACAACTGGTGGGATAAACAACAATCGCAATCATACCAATCCATAATCCAATAACACTAGGTCAGAATTTGTAAGAC
This sequence comes from Ptychodera flava, assembly GCF_041260155.1. Lineage (NCBI taxonomy): Eukaryota > Metazoa > Hemichordata > Enteropneusta > Ptychoderidae > Ptychodera > Ptychodera flava. Next base: position 445,881 of record NW_027248380.1, on the reverse strand, counting down.
AATAGTTGTAAACATAGTTAACAAACAAATGTTAGGTTCAAAATTTGAGTAAACAGCACAGTAAAGAGACACAAGAAAACGCCCTGACCTGAAACATTTGATTATTATAAAGCAGTTCAAAGAGAAAAATAGCAATATTCTATATTATAAAAAGAGTTAGTTGATGTTTTTGAAGAAACAAATTCAAGATGCTTCTGGTCTTTAACAACACCGTTCACTCCGAAGGCTTCCAATGCAATTTCGTCTAAGGATTGGTATGAATATTTTTTTCCATATTTTCAATACTTTGAGCAATATATCACAAAAATTACCAGCTTGATATGAAGATATTGATAATTTTGGTAAAGTTTCCTCATATAACATGTCAAGAGTAAACGAGTTACCCGAATTTGACGTTGAATCCTTGATTGTATTACTACACTTGATGAAGTATATTTGGCCATTAATAGGTTGAAAATTTGCACAGTTGCCGGTGTAGATTGTATTCAGTAGCATTTTCTAAACACAACAACCAAAATTTCAGATCATCACTAGACATTGTTAAACAACTTCCGGTTCTCTTCTGGCTTAGCTGGTATAAGTTTACAACCATGATATATTAATTGTTGAACAGGAAACAAAACCTTCAAGTTTTGTACAGTGCACTTTGTCTTTTTCAAGATATGTCGTAGTATGACATCGACATCATTTGCGTACCAGTCAGAGAGGAGACGACATTAAACAAACGGTACCTTTCTGACATTTGAAAATCTTTGTTGTATAAAGGTATTCAATGGATAATGCAACCTTATGTTCCACATTACTATAGAAATAGTATGGAATCTGGATGGATTATTTAATTGATTCGTTCAGGAATTTTTACTTAGCTGCATTTTGAATTGCAATTTTTTTAATCCACTGAAACCTGCCGACTTTCATTAACACCACGGTACGTTGCAATTTACATTCTTTTAAATCTCAACACAAAAGAAAGTGCAATTCAATAGAGGCATCATACACCAATGCACAAAGTATACGACAGAGACAAACATTTGTGTACGGCCGTGGATGAATGAATAGTACAGTAGATTTGAATTGAATGTCCTCACGTGTTTTACAGCAGGTTCATTAATACTAGTACGCTTTGAAGAACAATCAAATATCTGTTATATCATTATATGTAGCAAGTTTTATCAAATCAATACTCTCAGAGTTAAATCACTCATTATAATACTTTACTTAATTTGCAAATGAGCTGTTTATTAATTTGACACTGCTCAATGCTTCATGGAACAATTAGATATCTATCAGATCAACATATGTAGCAGTCAAGGTTTCGACATTTATTTATTTGTCTGGTGGTTAAGTTTGGCCACCAGATTAAATATTTTGGTGGTCATCTGCATAATTTTGGTGGTCAAAATATAGGCACTATCAGAGAGTCATCTTTGTGATGGTATAGGTCTATAGGAGTGGATTATAGGCAGGTGTCTTGTACTTGAACCATTCCGCTACGCTGCTACACATGTTAGGTTGGTTTATGTTAGGTGCCCAGTAAATCGACTAGAAAATTTTCAGTATTTTCACAACAGATCAATTTGAATCAGACCTCAAGTTTTAAGTGACTGACCAACAGGTTAGATGCAAAGCACTTGATTAACAGATTTTAAGTTTTGACAGAATTCCAACCTGAGTAATAAGGAAATGACAATTACCGCTGATGACATTTTATTTGCGTAATTTAGACTGTTATAAAGTTGTTAAGGAATATTGGACATTGACTTGTGTCACTTAGTGCCGAGATGTTATTTGCAAGGAGATTTATTATGCAATATTTGCAGATTATATTACAATAAAAATTGCAGTAAACGGTAAAATAAAGAGAGACACTGTGTGCCAAAATGAACACTCAGTTGAGTAGAGAGGAGTGGGGTTGAAGGACAGACATTGAACCACAGAGGAGTGACTGTGATTAAACAGAAAGACGCGTACTACATAATGACCAAAGTAACCATCTCTGAGGATAATCTAGTGTGTTTCTTGATACTCCTAGCAAACTCTTTGTGAGGCGTGTAACATTTATTGCTCTGCAGTGTACTAGCGTGACCTCCGACAACTTGGTGGTCAAGATGGACCATCCAAAACATAGAATCTGGTGGTCAAAATGAGATAATCGTTGGTCATTTGATGCATAACCACCGTTATTTCGAACCCTGATGAAACGTGCTGCACGTTTCATCAAATGTTTAAATGAATGATCGAGTAATATCACTAATTACAAATTTCATAAAATATGTAAAAGACCCTTAATAAACTTGGCAGTGCTCAATGTTTCAAAACACAATTAGATATTTATCAGATTAATATCTGTAGCAGGTTTCACCAAACTAAATGCCGTGCTTTTAGTGTTCCATACCTAATTACAAAGATCATTAATATGTAAATGAACCCTTAATTAACTTCAGACAACTAAATACTTTTCAAAACAGTCAGATATCTGTCGGATCAGAATCTGCAGCAGATTTCATCAAATTTGGTGTATTTATTACGGAGTTAGGTGACTAATTTCAAAACTTCATTATATATGCCATTGAACTATCGATTAACTTTGCACTGCCGGATGCTTCTTAGTACAATTAGATATATATTAGATCAATACTTGTTGCATCTATCATCGATTTTTGGTGCAGGAAATCAGGTGTAATGTCACTAATTACAAAAGTTCATATAATATGCAAATGAGCAGATAATTGACATGAAACTCACAGTATCATCATAATAATCCGAGATTGTCATCTGTGAAAAGTTTCGAGAATTTTTTTGAAGTATTTCTTGATATATATCGACACTGTCATTACTGTCTCCATAGGGAATTCGAAACCATTATATGAAAAAAATGAAAAGTCATAACTTCATTAACATGCAAGCAACACTAACCAAAATCTAATCAAGTCTTGCAATTAGCATTTGGTGTCTGTCGACCAAATATGTCTTCAATCAGTTCTGGCGTTTTGAGTTATCGTGTAAGAGACAGACACACTCACACACGACCAGACAGACATCGCTTTGACATTAGCCACGGGTGTGAACACATGAGCTAAAAATCCGAGGTGCGACATTAACCCACCTTGTGCAAACTTTAATGCCTCTGGCATAAACAATACCTTAATGACAGATTGGTTACTAAAGCTGAGCCGCTCTTTCAGAGAGTGTGATGATGCGGCAAGAACAAAGTATAATACATGACTGCACTGTGAATAATCATCCAGAGTGGTATTTGGAGTGGTATGTACTGTGGCTCAAAACAGTTAACAGGAATATATAATGATAAAGATTAGCAAATGTTTCGAGCAGGATTCATTTGTGTTAAATCTAGCCAATACAGGTATACTCCAATGAGACTGGCAAAGCTCTACTAATCTCGCTACTTCACTGATTTTCATAAGATAAGAACTAAAAATGAACTCTTGACCATTTTGTCATCTGGTTACAAAGGTTGAGGTCACTACCCGGGGATTGACCCGAAGTCATGTGCCTGTGTGCTTTGAGTACAGTAGATAAAAGAAATGAAGTGTAGCGTGGATAATATTGAGAAACACGTCAACGTGTAACGATCATTTGTCAGATATGAACTGACAAGAGAGTGTTATCAAGTGAAAGTCAAAAGCACCCATTGAACCTGTCGTTGTCTTGAGTTTGATTTTCGGATTTCGCCAACAGTTGCAAGGTATGTTTGTCACAAAGTTTACACTTTTCTTGTTCCTGTGCATATTTTAGCAATGTTGACTTCCTTTGAACCGCTCAGGTAACTTTTGTGGCGTCCTGCACTAAGCCCAGTTCATCACTTGTATGCAAGTAAAAGAACGTTTTCAGAGTTCTCATGTTGCAAAACGCAGAAACAAACGGTGATAGTTTGGTGTCACTTTGAAGGATTTCTGATTGTGGTAGGTCCCTCATAACACAGCTGTCGATGAGTGTTGGCGATAGTAATTTTGCTGGAAACTTTTCGAAATCGTCGAACAAAGTTGCGACAAGCGTACTATCGGGTAGATTGCGGACGTTAGTTTACGGAAATTACCATAGCTGTGGTGGCGGGGTTCAAAACGTAAAAGTCAAACCAGCCGTTAAAAGGCAGAAATCACGTCCAAAACACTACAGCTATGGACCCAGAGCTACACCTTAATGATAGAGTTGTAAAGCATACAGAAAGATCATTGTGAGAAACTATTTGGATTTTTTTCCTATGAATTTGTTAAAAGTAATTTAGTTGTTAAAACTAAATTGCCCTTTCAGAAAGTGCGGTGATGCGCCAATGACACAGTGAAATTTATAATTACACCAAGAATGAGCATTATCGGTGATGATTGAAGTGTGTTGACCAGTTGCCACAAACAGTCAATTTATAACTAGTTCTGAAGTCGAGGTGCACAAAGTTGCAAATACCCTATTTGCCAAAGTGCGGTTGATCAGTGACTCATTTTATCTTCAGCAACCAAATCAATATTTTTGCATGTCATTCTTGGTCCTCAATGAGTCCTATAGGTGATTCTGAAAATAACCTTACACTGTGTCTCTTCACTGAATAAAATCACAATTATAACTGAGCGGGGCACATGTAGCAGAGATCAAAGAAACCCCAGGACATTTCTATGACTTCAGTAATAGGCAAACACTAAACTCAGCTTCAGACATTGCTTAGTTGAGTGGGTTTGAGGTATGTCGACAATAAAAACATTTTCAGCAAGTTATTTTGTTTTTTTTTCTGTGTTCACTATTGTGAACGCTATTTTGTAAAGATTTCCATGCCCCATAGTCATATATGTCTGTACCAGAGTATCGCAGACATGCAAAAAGAATGAAGCGCAGATGAAAAAGTTAGAACTAGATCAGCACGCACCAGGAAGGCCGAAAGCAAAATAACCTAAGAGGCTAGTAATACGAATAGAAATGAATATCTACGACTGTGACTTCAGATTTTTAAATCTGATCTTTTTGTTTACACAAATGGAGAAAATTATCCCTCGAAAAAGCAAATCTTTACTAAAATTCCTTATCAGTGTTTCACCAGACACTCAAAGTATCATGAGTACTTAGTGATGGCAAAACAGAATAATCGATAATGACATGCGTAAACATTACTCTGGCTGCTAAAGACACAAGGCGTCGCCATTCAAGGAGTTATGTGACACTGTCACGCAAGCAGAGCACAATGAGGAGAGATGTAAGAAGCGCTTAGACTTCTTGTTGTTCCAGTGATAAGAAACGATAAATCAGTGTCAGACTTTTGCTTAGTCGAGTGATTTTTTAGGTATGTCGACAATGGAGACACTGTCAGCAGAACTTTTGTTTACTATTGAAAATGATTTTCTAAAGATTTGAGCTGCTAAATTTAGTCACCAAAATTTAACATCTCAATCAACGTGTGACGGTGGCCCAGGGACATTATTTGCAGTTCACATGTTTTTAGTAGGATTCATTTCTGCTACAAGCGTAAAAAAGTTATCCTAAAGCGTGACAGACAAACCTCTAAGAAGCTGACTAGCCCACAGTTTTTTATATCAATTAGGACAATTTTGTCATCTTTTCTCTAAAGATCTCTTAAATAAGCCTCGAACCAGTCATCATTCTTTTGGCTCTATAGGCCCGAATTCATCTGCGTGGCTTGAGTACAAAACTAAAAGAACAGTAGCATTGATAATATGTAAGCCTGTATCTGCCATTAGTAAAACATAAACTGACATGAAAGTTTACAAAACTGGATACCTGTTGAAACTGTGTTTTTTTAGTTGAATTTTCTGATTTCTGTCGACTACTGGTGCAGACTTTAGAGGTCAAAAAGGAACATTCTTAAAATAAATAATTTACAGTGGCTGCATGATGCTAGTTTCGACTGCAATAGCCTTGGTTTTGTTAGAGAATGTCAGAAACTAAACTTCTTTAAAATTCTAGATATAGTTGGTGTATTTTAGGACGAAGAAGATGCGTGATGAACAGCTTCACACAAGGAAAGTCTCATACTTCATTAAATCTATGATACAAGAAATGTACACATTTATCTTGCAGTTTGGAATGTTTATAATAAAACATGAGACTGCCGATGATAGTGATCATAAGGAGGGCGAATTTTACTCCTGCCTCGATGTTACATTGTTCTATGTTCATGCTATTATGGTTTATAATATGCCTGTCCTATGTAACTTTAACCTTTATTTTTTACATACAAATGACAATCATGTTTTATTTCCATGTGAGACGAAAATGTCGACAAAATAGAACTCCTTTCCTCATTGAACGGCGCATTGATGTATTTGAATCACTGTCACCCCTTTTATCATTTTTTGCATGATTTTTTAAACCAGTATTTTCTGTGTAAAAATGTAATTTGATCCCGAGGAATAATGAAGTTGTCAAATTGAAAAGATATAGGGGTTCACTGTCAGTAAAGTGATGAGTATGCGGTCCAAATTTCATCAAAAATTGGCCTTTGAATTATAAGAGCACGTGATGTTCGGTGTACAAGGCATTAAATAAATTAACTAGGCAGCCGTCGGTGCAGACTTCAATTGGCGTTTCTTTTCTTTATAAGGTGTAAAATGTAGCATAGATGAATGTTTGAGAAATGGGTCAGCGTGTGTGTCTCATTAGAAGTAACTTGAAGAGACCGTTAACATAAGTGGAAGTGAAAAGCACCCACTCATTGAACCTGTCAATTTCTTGAGTACCATATATTGATTTCGACAACTTTTGAACTTTATGGTTGCAAAATGCCAATCTGAAGTTGCTATATGTCTGGCACAAAGTTGCAAATACCTTATTTGTCAAAGTGAGTTTGATCGCAGACACATTTTATCTTTAGCAACCTAATCGATATTGTTCGCATGACATTGTTGTTCCTTAATAAGTCGTATGTGGTGATATAGAACATAGCAATACACTGTGTCTCTTCACAGAACAAGATCACAATTATAACAGAGCGGAGCACATGGAGCAGAGATCAAAGAAACCCGTAGACACTTTTATGACATGAGTGATAGGCAAATACTAAACTAACCTTCAGACATCGCTTAGTTGAATGGGCTTGAGGTATGCGGACAAAAGAGACATTGCCAGCAAGATCTGTTGTTTGTATTTTTTTGTTCACTATTGAGAACGCTATTTTGTAAAGATTTCCAATGCCCCACAGTCATTTATGTCTGTGCTAGAGTATCGTAGACATAAAAAAAAACAAATGAGAAATAGATCGGCACGTATCTGGCCCCCAGAAAAACTGAAGAGGCTAAAAATATGAATGGAAATGAAAAGGGACTATTATGGCTATATACTTTTTAAATCTGATTTTCGAATTTTCAAAAGAAAAATAAAGATATGCCTGGAAAAAATATGTTAACTACATTTTAAAACTGGGAAAGCATTCATTGCTTTACTTGAAACTCAAAGCAGCAACAGGGTGGTAGAGATAAACACGAAAATCGAGAATGACATGCATAAGGATCGATTTTGCTTGCAAAAGATACATTGCGTCACCATTCGACGAGTTATGTGACACTTGCAGCACAGCAGAGAACAATAAGTAGGGATCAAAGAAGCTCTCAGACTTTTTATGACTTCAATGATAAGCAAGCAAAACACACGATGTCAGCTTTTTGTTTGATCGAGTGATACGTAGGTATGTGGACAATGAAGACATTGTCGGCAAGGTTTCTTATTTATGTCTTTAGGGTGATGGAAATTTTTCTTAAGGATTTTTCAGATTCATGCTGTCACCTAAATTAAACAATTTCACCCGGAAATGACGGAGCACTAAGACGACTAAATGTGTGTGTTTTGGGATATTTACTAGTTTATGTTTCCTGCAGGTTTTTTTTAACATCACGTCAATAAATAATATTTTAACGGACACTGACAAATGTCTAAGAAGCTCGCTATACTCCTGTGTTTTTTATGATGGGTATTGTCAATGAACTTTAGACCGTTTTCTCATCTAGTCTCGAATGGACACTTTAGAAAACTTCATTCAGTCGCCATCCTTGAACCTCTATTGACTCAATGCCATATTTTTCTGTGCTTTGAGCATTATTAAAATTACAATTCGCATGGGTTTCTTCTATTTCATTTCCTCTAATCAACCTGTATATTTTGTAAACAACCGAATGTGTTAAACGTTGTATCCAAGAGAAGTGACAATTCTTAGAGTGACTTTACTATAACAACAAGACTTGACCTGATTAGGTGTTAAACTTTCTCTTTTTTGCCGACGTACACAGCCGACTCAGGCCTGACAACCATGTTGAGGTCATTAGTCACTATTGCCCTTTGATACTTAGACAAGATCTTGTTCTGCAGATTAAAGGTACCAGAATGAAATTTCCCATCCACGTAATTTCTGAGACACACTGAAGTGGAATGGTCATCCAAGGTCATCAAAGCAGTTTTAAGAAAATCTTGGGATTGTCCACCACTATCCACCTGAGACAAACTTAGTTGCTTAAGTTATGGGATACGGTCAAGAAAATCATATTTCATTCAAGGTCATCCGAATTGATTAACAAACAAATTTTTCGACATGGGCGCATTTGTTAAATCGAGGTCTTAAGTCATCCTTAAGGCCAATCGAAAGGTCAATGGTCAAGTAAATGAATGCTTATACGGCCTTATCAGCCCTGAAAGTTTAAAGGTCGTATGAAGAGTTAAAATAAAACAGTTGAAACGATTATTTGTACTCGTTAAATAATACATTGAAAGGCGCAAGAAAAATAATTACAGCCGAAAAATTGTTTACGTGTGTATTAACTGAAGAAAGTGCATTTTCCCGAAGTTTAGTCATATTTTCCCGCGAAAAAAAATAAAACCCTAATGTGCAACGTCAGTTTGAGATCTGCCTTACTGTGCTTGCTTGGGGAACACAATGGCGGTTTCTGTCGATTATCCCGACCAGGACAGCGCTTATTCGTCCTGTAATGACGAACAAATGTTAGTAGATAGAAAAGTACAAGTAGTCATGTACATCGGTTCGTACATGTATGATCCAGGTGCCATCGAAAATCCTCAATACATTGCACCACAACGACCCGATCTACTATGGCGGCTTTACCCATTTTATGTCCATGCTTGACCCAACAAGAATACTGGTACTGGAATGTAGCTAAAATAATTGTTGCTCTGCGTATGATGCTGTGTGCCCCCGGCGTTAAACGGCCTCCAACTACAGCCCAGCTAGCTCTCATATAGGAAAAACACGGTGACCGCAGGCCCGATTTGAACCGCGCTCGAAAACCTACCTGTTCTAACTATTTTCGGCCGAAATCAACTCGCCCCATTCTAATAACCGGCCACTGGACCCTTGACTGTCGGTCTGGGACGTCACAGGAGCATTTTTTTCTGCAGTCTGTGGGCGATTGAGTTATTCGAGTAGGTATAGAGCAGTTAGAAAAGGTATATTTCTTTGCGCCGCCCGAATCTTGATCGCGGTTGCCGTGTTTTCCTTTGGCATTCAGTAGGGCTGCGGTGGAAGGCCGTATAACGCCGGGGACACACAGCATCGTACGCAGGACTACAATCATTGCAGCCCACGGTAGCTCACGGCTGCGGGCGTGGGCCGGCTTTTTCTAGCCTAGACCATATTCGTCGCTTACTGACTCCGTGGACGGAGGTCGTAAGCGACGAATAGGGTCAGGGCTATCGTTTTCTGACGTGTTGGTAGTGAATTGCTGGCCTCTATACTGGCGATTGTGCAGTACCTTTGCCAAAGTTTGGCCCGATGTTAAATGAAGCTTCGAGTCAAGCTTTCGCACAGGGGTTTGTGTGCCAAACTTAACAAAAGAGATTGACTCACAAGCTTTGCTGAACCTTTGGCGTACCAAGCTTTGTAAAAGCTTATGTTTCAAATCTTCGGAAATGATTGTTTACGCAAACATTGTCTAAAGCTTCGATGACTACAATTTGGCCACAGGATTGGTTAGCGACCTACAACAAGCTATAGTGTTAGTAAGATTAAAATTAGCTTTGTGTTTCCATGGAGCTTTAAATCGCCGTTGTTGACCTGCACTTCGGGTCGATTGCGGTTTTTGCTCAGTTTAATTTAGTAAATTTTGCTTCCATGTCATGGTAAGTCAATGGTTTGATGGCTATCATCAAATACTAATAAAAAAGCCATGTATCAGTTACCAGACTTTGGATTAAGCAAACGAACACGTTGAACATTTGTATTCATATATTACGGCCGACATCGCGACGCCTTTCATCGCTTACGGTACTGTACGGTCCTTTCATATCGCTGCTGAAGAGTACGGTGCTGGTCGACTGCATTACGACAGAACCACTATAAGACAAGTTTGTTGTTTACGACATTTCATGTCGATGTAGTGAATTATATCGACTAGAGAAATAAATGAGCCACAACAATCCGATTACACTATTGAAGTGGAAATACACGACATAAAATGTGCATATTTTACGATTTGTACATACATTGTACTCAGAAAGATCGTGATGCTGTTCCGTGTAAGTTGCGGACACAAAGCATATTTAGTATACTTACAAGAAAGTCAAACTTTCATGTATGACGTTGAAATAAGTTTGTCATATCTAGGCAAGCCGCTGACGAAAATACACAAGTGGACGATGTAATACCTTTGAAATATTTTATTCGTACTGCAACGAACTGTTGATGTACATTTACACAGTTTATTACAATTAATTATTTACAAAGCTGTACTCATTTAATCCGCTCACAAATTCCTTTTAGATGATAAGTTCGGCATATGGGACGCGTAAGGAAGGAAATGGAAAATCATTGAAGATGAACTGACTGTTACAACTAATACTATCCACGTTGCATAGCATTTGTGTGTAGAGATGCTGCATGCAAACTCCATGCGTGCGCTTAGCGAATTAAAATCTTTACCCGATATTGTGGTGCGCCTCATAACTTTCATGAAGTGCGAGTTTATTTTAACAACACGAAAATGTATTCACGTGCACTCCTGCCTATATTTTACACGTTATGTCGTATTTGACATTAAAATAAATATCCTTCAAATTGTAAAAAAGGATCATAGACTGCGTTTAGGCATTAGAGAATAATAGAATCCCACACCCCCAATGGGTTGGGATGGAATGTCTCACACGAGTTGGGGAATTTTCGTCTCACACGAGCCGCAGGCGAGTGTGAGAAGAAAATTCCCCAACTCGTGTGAGACATTCCATCCCAACCCATTGGGGGTGTGGGATTCTATTTCTCACGTCCCCATAAAAAACCGGAAAAAACGGGAAACAAAACATCATAAAATTTCGTATCCAAATAAACGTGTGATAAGGCCCGAATCCAATTAGTATTATTCCACAGGAAAAAATAGTTCCATCTTACAAGTAAATTAAAATCGAACACACAGAGATATTTAATCAAAAATTACTTGTTTTATTCCATTTTATATTATTGATACTCGTACAATAAGCATGCACATTAACATGTTTAACCTTTGTAACTTTTCTTAAATAATTTCTTTGGTTGCTTCAGTTGAAATTTTAAAACATTAATTGATATATGAATAAGCTTGTGTATATAAATATTGATAAAAACATTATATAATCATGAAATTCCATTTCAAATAACGGATACTTACATGTATTGCTTATATGCTTACAATAAATAAGTTAACATGTTGAATTATTTTTTGTAATGTCATTTCTGTACAGTTTAGGTAAAACGGTCAAACTAAGTTTCTGAATAAATACATCAAATTTCACTAAATTCGTATTTTTAAAACGTTTGCCAAAACTTTAAAAATGTCCTAGTTTTTTTCAACATTAATGGCGTATATATGTATATATAAGTGAACAAGTCATTACAAACACATGGAAAAAACACTCAGTTTTCTTGGCTACTCTGGCTGTCTGAATCTGAATACAATACTCGCGGTCGTTTACGCACTCGGCTTCCTTCACTTTGCACGTTCAGCGTAACACGAAATGTTCCTCCGGTAATATTGCAATCGCTGAAAATCGCAGTCGAACCTAGAATTCGCGATTTTTCTATCTTTTCCGTGTGCTTATGTTCCTTCATTTGTAGTTTCATGTAATTTGATGACGTGGCAACAGCATTACTACTACTAGGAAAGCTCGTTTGGACGACATTACCTTCATTTCGGTTTCCCTTGGTATCGCATAGAATGTGTGACATAGCGAACTGTTGTTTGTCCGATAATTTACAGTAGTTGTTGACGGACTGCACATTCTTGTGTGCACTTTTTTGCATCGTGTGTGTCGGCGGCACCATTTCATCATTTAACTTTTGAAGCATATATTTTCTAGCGCTTGTGTTCGTCAGTTTCTTGCCGAGGTCGGACAGACCACTTTCAGTTGACATGTTCTTCATAATGTTGCCGATAGTATTTGGTCCCATAGCTTGACGTTTAAACCAAGTCTTCTCTGTCGGTGATTTCGGGTTATTGTCCTTTATAGCCAAATAGAATGGTGTTTCCGGACTGTTAAAATCTCCTGGTCTCAGTGCTCTGTAATGCTTGTACAACGCTACGGGACAGCGCCCAATATCTGTAGGGTATGCGTACATTTGAGGTCTCACTGGGCGGACGTCGTTTACATTTTCACCGGTTCGCGTCTTCGTTTGATGTTCTGTGGTCATTTCAAGAAACTCTCTGCCCTCCCGATCGCGCTTGAGCTGAACATCACCCCAACACAGCGAACGATGTTCTTTAACAGCTCTCATACCGAAATGTAGCATGTTGTTCAGCCAAAGGGTGTTGATAACTGACTGTGGTGTGCACGGTCCGAGTTGTTGTGCTTCGTATAGGTGATTTATGTCATCATCGGTCAATGCGTCCGCTTTGTTCGGGAGGTTGCCTTTGCCTTGTTTTCTCAGTTCCTTCTGTTTCGCCTTCAGTTTCTCGCGGGCCATGAAGAATTCGGCGCCCAGTGTTAAAGACGACTCGTACTTCTCCCAGCGGAGATGTCTTTCGAGGCTATTAAGCATGCCACGTAAATATGAGGGTTCATATTCGGACCCATCTTCCTTGCGGACAACGCAGAGAAACCTACCGACGAGCGGATCGAGTTCGGCGGGATGATTGTCTTTGATTTCTCTATCATCATTATTTTCGATCAGAAATTGCTTAAATAGTGAGATGTGATATCGCGTTTTACGTGTCGTTTCCTTGTTCTGTTGATCAGAAACAAACCCGTCTAGCTCGGCTGGGGACAACTCCGCAAATCGACCGGATCTTCCAGCGTCGGCCGCCGACGTACCGGGCCTCTGTGTATCCATAACGGGGCCTACGTACCGGTAGTCGCTAACGAGCTGCACCGCTGAACGAGTGAATTCTTCGTCAGAATTAATGTCCTTCACGACAAACAGTCGGTAGGTTCCCAGAGGTCTATATTGGTATTTCAGCACAAAAGTTCGGTCGTCCTTAGAAAATACGTCGCCTACATTGAACATTACAGCATGTAAACAATAAACAAGGCAGCTGTCAACCTGTCGTCTGCGCCACAATGAATTATTCATAGATTTGTAGTTCCGGTTGTATATAACGCACGTTCCTATTGGTCCAATAGTGCACGGACGTATCACGAGTAGAGCATTACTGACCAATCGAAAAGCATGCCTTACAAACTAATCTGTCTCGCGCAACAATACAGAGTGTGGGAACAATTTGATCCCACACTTTTGTTCCACACTCCCAGTGGCCAGGGACGTGAGAATGCTCAATTCAATCTTTTCACATTTCAAAACAAATCGTGGAGTACAAAAAAAAAATATATGGCACACATAACAGATCTATATGAGAAAATCAAAACTGGAAACAATGCTACTTTCGTAACATTAGACATAGAGTACATTGACATACTAGTACCTCACATAATGAAACATTCGACTCAGTCAACGGGTCATTAAATCAGGAAACGTTACCAAATTATAACGACTATATGGTAGAAATTAATTTGAGAAACAACAGTTTTGAATTTAAGAATTAATTCTGACAAAGAATAGTTTAAACACTGCATTATTTGATCTCCAGCTTTACCAGAAATAGCTGATTTTACATTTCATGATACATAAGATAACAATATGAACATCCATGACAAATATGCTGAGATTCTGAGATGGAGTATTTCTTAATAAAATGCAACATTAGCTCAATGAATTCAAATCGAACATCAACAAAATGCATCCAATAGAAGTATGGCAATACAGGCATAGCATGTATGATAATAAGGCATATCTCAAAATAGGGCCATGCTAGTTTATTGTTTTCCTCGAGCTCTCATCGAAATCTTGTTTCCTGTAGGGTCTTATTCTTTGCGTTATTTATGAAAGGCAACACAATTATCGTCTACTATTTGATGCATAAACATCATTCTGGAGGTCACAGACAGCATATTTTATTGAAAACGTAGTTTGCCTAGTAAAAATACACAAACAGGCGGACAAGAACACGACCTTTTTTCCCTTTTTAGTTGAGTTTATTCGCGTCAAGCCAATTGCACATGTTATATGCCTTGGTTGCTGATCGGGTGTGAGTGGTCAATTTTCTAACTGACCTTTTGACTCTGCACCCTAGGCCCTGTACCCTTCAAACTGCAACAAAATAACACAAGAAATGTTTTTATTTTCAATCATTTATTAACTTCATGAAACATACATGACAACATTGAGTTATTTACATTACATCCATTTTTCAAACACACATTGAGCATTGCAAAAAATTACATTCTCTTTACCCTATCCCTTCCTTTTGGTGGCTTCTTATTTCCTGGGTGAGTTTTGATATGATGATCTTTCACCATACACTTCAGTCTCTCCAGATCATTTGGCATAGATGAATAACTCATCTCTGAAAGATTGAACTGATGGTGAATCACTTCAATACCCTGTTCACCCAGGAAGCCCAAACCCATATTTGTTGATTTAATTTGCCCCAAAACATGACATTCCAAACTATGTAGCTTTGGAAAGAGAGACTCATTTGGGAAATTACTCCTGTAATATTCCAGTAGTGCTCTGATGTTGATACCTGGAAAAAAATATTTTAGGCTGTAAGAGGTGCTAAGTACATTGTTTGCTTAATCTATCAAACTATGCCTCAATAGTAATCAATTATAACTCGTAGAAAATATAAATATTGAAAACAGTGTACATATTAATAAATACAATAAAAGTGAAACTATGTCTGAACTTTGAATTTTCTTTTGTATAACATACTTACCCATACGAAATCATATCTTTTAATACTTATAAATTTAATGAAGCTGAAAATTTAATATTTTTCTGGGCTGCATTGAATTTTAGTTGAGTAAGGTTACACTGTGTAAGAGACAAACAGAACTTGCAAAATAAGCAAACAATCAGTATGATTAATTCAATGGAACAAGATAAAGAACTAACGACCAACTATGGCTGTTGCAGAAAAGAAAGTATATCTATTAATTATACAACACAATTCATCATGCAGAGTCCAGGCTTTATGCCTGTGTTCTTCTGCTGTGAAACTATGTATGAACTGCCAGATAAACGAAAAAGTAAAACATGGTTAGTTGAATATTTGTAAAGAATAGACATGTGTTGACATGATAATATATTCACCAAGTGTGTCAATTTCATCTCTAGTCAACTGTCTAGAAAGTGAATATGTGTTGTGGCATGATGCAAAGAGAGCTACTTAAGGTTGAAACTTGTTCCTTATGGCCTTGGCATCATCTACCATAGCTGGTGCCACATTTGAAGTACAGTGGACTACAGTCAACAATAACATCAACATTTTATTCCTGTATGTAAAATGAGGGAAAGACATGTTTTGTTATTATTAACATTACATTAGAAAGTACATACAAAAATTAATGTACAAGTCATGTTCATAACATCATTCTGACTATCAATTCATATGTGAATGATTATAAATCAAATCATCCATCATTTCACATAGAAATAATCACAGTTTGAGATCATTTAGATGTGAAATAAGCTAAATTTAAAAAATAAATTTGAAACCGAACATCAAACATCAAATGCAGAAATTATGTAATAAGAATGAGAACCTTGCAACATTTGTCAACATGTTTCCAATAAATGACTTCCCATGGTAGGCTTGACGTGAACATGTATTTCACCAAGGGCCCTATCAAGACCTCTGACAGTGTAGCATGCATCTCTTGGTAACTTTTCTTTTATGCCTGCTGCTGCTTCTCTCTGTATGTAGGAAAAAACAGCTTTTGTGTCAATGGAGATGAAAAAAATTCAATATGGGAAAGTGAAGCTATAATGTAAAAAAATAAATGAAAGATTTTTGAGGAAAGGCAATATTAACCTTGGATTTTGCCTGAGCTCTGAGTTTCTCCTGCTTATGTGATGCCCTGGACATGGCAGCAAGTGACAGCCCACCATCATCACTATCATCGTCACTGTCATCATCAAGCAATTTCTGCTCAATATCTTTCTCCAGAGCTGTAGCCTTTGCCTCATCAGATTCTGCTTGCCTTTCCAAGTCAAGTGCTTCACGAAGCATTGACACATATTGATCAAAATGGGCTGGTTTCAGGACAGGCTCATCTATCTCAGTTTCCTTTGTTAGATCACAGAATATTTTCAAGTCTAGTTCAGCACATGCATTTTCCAGCAAGTCGAATCTTTTGTAGATTCAAAGAGTTAAATGAAGGCCTGGAATTGCAACCTACAAGAAAGACATTATTGTTAGCTTTGTGTTTCAGTACTCTAAAGCAATAAAAAGTACATATTTTGTTCCTTACAAAATTTTGCATATTGCTTAACTTACTACTGGCTCCTGATAATCCATAACTGACAGTCAAATGCTCATAGTCACCAGATAGATAAATCTGCGATATATGCGTTACCACATTTTCAATACGAAAACATTCAATTACCACAAAACTCTACATACAAGTATGGCTTTGCCTGTCCATTGTCGGCGATCTGTGCACATGAAAAAAATTCAGAGAAATAAATAAATTGATGGACCAGCTACTACGTATTTTTACCCATTGGCTTTCATAGTCAGTCGTTCGGGAAATCGAGGGCCTTGCAAAGTGTTGCAATCACAAATGATGTTACCTTTTTGTGTCTAAATACTTAACGCCCGCGCTCTACGTGTAACTAATAAGAAGAAGGGGAGTATTTGTGCGTGCTAATTTTACAACCTGCAAATCATTCCCAGCAAACGAATTGGATTGCCTTTGAGGTTAGAATGTTCACAATTTGTATGAATTTTGTACTTTTTTCCAAAAATATGGCATGTGAAAACACAGAAACAAAATTCAATTTGTAGTTCGATGCTTTTTAATTTGAACACTTCCACGATAGATAACTTTTATTCAGTGTATGTTTGTGTCTTTCGTGAAGCAATTTAGATAAAACAATTGTGGAAAAGAGGGCACATAAAGTAGCGTGCACAAGCTATCATCTAACGATTTAGATCAGTAACTTTAATCTGAAGGGAGTCGTTGGAAGACTTATGGTTGAAGGATTATAAAGTGGCACAGTGGGCAGAAACATTGAACAATTGAATGAAGCCGCCGATGTTTAATACATGTCCCTGGCTAGGGTCGATCTGAGTGACTGGTTTTAATAAAAGGTGCATGACTTATTGCAGCTCCGCTGCATTCCTTGATTCAATTGGTAGATATGTGTATGTTGCTCGAAGGCGAAAGCGTCTTGTCTAAAGGCCTTGCGAGTTTTGTCTGTTTTTGGCACATGGCACTTACTTACACTTAATGTGTATGGTATATGTAATGCAGTGCAAATACAGATTGTACGCTTGCTGCTTTATAATAATTATATTTCCCCATATACCTCACTCATGTGTCTACGTCGCAGACTAGTGATTCCCCGTGTAGCACGGATGCGACTGCTCCACGGGGAATGAGGAGTCCGCGACGCAGAGAATAGACAGTAGAGAAACAGCTTTTCTCTAATCTCTATGCGCAGACACAAGTGTGCGGAATACGGGGGGCTGGGGTGCATTACATGTTTATCACATGCAAAGACCCAGTTTTTCTTGAATAATCTTTCAGGAATGAGGTTTCACGCCAATAACTGGAAACAAACGATGGCAACTATTTAAAAAAATCATGCGATTGTGTTTTGCGGTCGTAGCTAAAGTTAAAACTGAGTTGTTCGCGCTCAGCTGTATATATCAAGGTTAAATTCAACCACGCGAAGCTGCCCTTTTTGAACGAAAAGTATTAATTTGGTACGTACTCTAAAGCAATTTGAATGAAAATTCATAATTTATTGGAATTGTAAGCGGTACGTCGTGACATTGAACAGATATGTGAAGTACGCGCGGTCCTGATAAAGACATTGTCCTTCTGTAGAGTGATTGTGGTTTGCAGTACTACATGCTTACGTCTTCTAAGGAGGTGTTATCAGGGTTCTCAAAATTTTCTGAAAAAGGCGGAAAATTTAGAAAAGTAGGCGGTTAGCTTCTGTGTGCAACCAGTTCCCTGGGCGGGGAGGTCGGGGGGGGGGGGGGGGGGTTAAGAATTTTTTTTTTAAATTTGAAGACATTGCTGAGCAATTTTATGCATTCTTATACAGTGTATGAGAGGCTATCCAAATATAAATACAGGGTGAGGGTTGCAGGGAGGGGGTTCCCCTCCCTGTGTGCAAGAAATATTTAAATTTTGAAGACATTTTGGAGTAATTTCATGCATTCTTGTACTGTATGAAAGACCATTTTAGCATAAGAGTTAAGTTTGAAGACATTCATTCTTATACAGTGTATAAAAGGCTGTTTCAACATACAAACATGTGGAGGGTTTCAGGGAGAGGGTCTCTCCCCTGTAAATGTTTAAATTGTGAAGACATTTTGGAGTAATTTAATGCATTCTTGTAATGTGTGAAACACCATTTAAGCATACTGAATAATCATTATTATAATCAATTACAACATGCATGTTTTCGTGGGATAAAGTTTAAAAAAACGTCAGAAAAAGTAAATTTGATATCACTCGGGCCTGTCATCAACTGCATTCAGTTGGCAAGGATAATAGCAAAATTTCACTAGACTGTTGTATCATATTTAGCTCATGACGAAAAAAACATTTTGAAATACATCTTAGATAGGGTTTTCACAACCTAGAAAACGATTCGCTAGAATCCTGACCAGTCTGGCTGTACAAAGTTTTTAACTGATTTAAATAAAATTAACTGAAGATGCGGTAAAATCAAATAGTTTATTCAATTCCATGAATTATAGGTGAGGGCGCCCCACACAACCAGTTTTCAAACCTATCTTTGGAGGGGGATTCGCAAAACTGTTTCACGATTTAGGAACCTAACACAATAATTCCTACTCAAATTTATAACATCAAGATTGGAATACTTTTGAAAATATCCATAAAAAATCTTTTGTTGTTCCGATTAAAGTTTTCATCGGTGAAATTTTATTTGGTAATGCAGAATTTTTTATCTTTTAATTTCGTCATGTAGATAAAGAAAGTGTAGCAATGAAGTGTTTCTTCTTTTGCGTTAAAGTCATAAGAAGGTAAATGTCGGATAAAGAACTTACTGCCACGAGTACGTACAAAACCGCCTCCAGATCTATATAAAATGGCTCTACGCTAGCCAGCTAGCTGCAGCTTTCCCGATCAACGTACACATACTGCAAAACGAAAACATGGAAAGATGCAACCCAGAGCATTGTGTTAAGTTGTTAACTACGTCAACTCTCTACTCCTCAAGCGTAAAGTGGTGGCACAGCCAACAACACTACACTCCTGACATACACGCAGGGTTTCTCATCGGCACAAGAGAACATTCACCCCAATCCTCATGAGATTGCGTCAATTCCTTGCGCTTTCTTGTATCTTTTCTACTTTATACAAACTAATAACAACGAGAAACTCGTGCCGAGACTGAAACCCACCCAAACCTTCAACTCCTGGCTCGGACGTGTTCGCTTCTCCCCGCGGAGCGAGTATTCGAACTGCAGTGGAAACTGACACAGAGTATGCTACTCATATCTAACTTATGACTGGTTACACCGTGACCTTTATTCCGTCGCTCATGCATGGATTCAAATGTACACAAGGCTTTAAAGTTGAACATTGTTTTCTATAACAATCTGTACCCACACACACTCAATTTGCCTTGGCTGATTTTATTGTGTTCACGGTTCTTACTACAATCCAGCAATGCTTTGTGGGATACTTGGGTAAGGTCGATAGCATCATTGTTCTATGCAAAAGTCGCTTTATTCAACATTTTTCTTTTCTATTTGCACAACGTGAGCGACACAAAGTGCGCTATATATATATATATATATATATATATATTGTTACGTGCAGAGAAGACGAACAAAAGGGTGAACTCAGCAGTTAACGTTTAAACAAAATTTATACGAAAATAAAACTAATTGCTAAGTCAGGGATAGAGTACAAGCTTTAAAAGTGTACAGACTACTTATCTCAGCTGGGACGGCAAAGCTCCAGTCTCAGAGTTGTAACAGTCAGTCGGATGAATGAACAGTCCTTTGGCTTGCAGGCTTGAAGCTGTACAAAGTCCACAGTATAAATCCAGCGTTGACAGTGAAGGTCTTGAAAAGTCTTGAGAATGACTACTGCTGGAGTTTAGTAACACACAAGAGACACGATCCCAAAAGTCTGACTGGAAGCTGTGCACGTCCCTTTTATAAAGGCATATAAGAACAATCTAGAACTTTTATTGACATGCTAATTACTGTTCTAAAATTATCTCCCTTACACAACTAATCAACTTTCCAGAACATTCCAAACATGACTATTGAATTCAAGGTTGTGAGTCATCAAGGGCAGTGACCTTGAGAATGTTCTAGACTAATTGAACTCAGGTCATGATGAGTGTGGGGGAATGACCTACATAACACACCCCCTCTTCAAAAAAAAGAATTTTCAAAGAAAAATCTTTCTTTTACAAATGTAATCTTGAAAAGGATTTAAGTACTCAAATTTTGTTTTACTCTAAAGTAAAGTTTCTTGAAAGTGAACAACAATAAAATTTCTTGAAAGTGAACAACAATAAACTCTAAATACGAGAGAGACAGTCTGCAATTAAATTGTCTCTGCCTTTGATATGTCTAATGTCAAGATTAAACTCCTGTAACATTAAACTCCATCTTAGCAATCTCTGATTTTTGCCTTTGAATTTCTTCAGAAAAACAAGAGGGTTGTGATCAATATGAACCACTATTGGCTGATTTGAAGAAGTAACATAAACTTCAAAATGCTGTAAAGCTAATATCAAAGATAAACACTCTTTTTCAATTGTAGAGTAGTTTCTCTGAGATTTGTTAAATTTGCGTGAAAAATAGCAAACAGGATGATCTATACCATGACTATCCTCTTGCAATAAAACAGCACCAGCAGCCGTATCACTAGCATCTACAGCTAATTTGAATGGCAAAGTGAAATCTGGTGGCAGACAACACTGGGGCACTTTGCAGTATGGCTTTAAGTGTATCAAATGCCTGTTGGCATTGCTCTGACCAAACAAACTTTACTTTCTTTTTAAGTAAGTTAGTCAAAGGCTCAGTAATTGTGGAGAAATTTGGACAGAATTTTCTGTAGTAACCAGCCATACCGAGAAAGCGCATCAGTTGTCGTTTGCAGTTTGGTATGGGAAAACTTGAAATGGCACTGATTTTGGCATCAACAGGTTTTACCTCACCCTGTCCTACAGTATGTCCGAGGTAAGTTACCCTTGCCCATACAAACTCAGATTTGGCAAGGTTGACAGTCAACATTGCTTTACTCAGTCTCTCAAAGAACTTCCGCATGAGCTTGATGTGTTCCTCCCAGGTGTCACTATACAGGACGACGTCGTCAACGTAAGCTGCACACCCGTCTAGCCCGGATATGACGTCGTTGATCATCCGTTGGAACGTTGCCGGAGAGTTCTTCATTCCGAATGGCATCACCTTGTACTGGAACAATCCGTCTGGTGTAACAAAGGCGGATATTTCACGAGCACGATCCGTCAGAGGGACTTGCCAAATCCCTTCAGTAGGTCAAATTTCGTCACATACTTGGCTTTTCCCACTCGGTCGATGCAGTCATCAATCCTCGGGATTGGGAAAGTGTCTGTCTTTGTTAAAGTGTTGACCTTCCTAAAGTCCGTGCACATACGATAACTGTGATCTGATTGGGAACAAGTATGCACGGCGAACTCCAGTTACTTTTACTGGGTTCAATAAAGTCATTGTCCAGCAGGTATTTGACTTCTTCCTGGAGATATTTCGCTTTTGTTGGATTCAGTCTGTATGGATGCTGTTTTACAGGCTTACTGTCCCCAACATCAACGTCGTGATAGATGACGTTTGTCCTCGTTGGAACATCTTGAAACAGGTGTTTATATTCGTGGAGCAGTTCTTTCACCTGTTGTTGTTGTTCTGGCTGGAGGTGTGCCAACTTTGTAGACTCCAGCTTCTCCAGGATTTCTGAGTTCTGAAGCTTGACCGAGCCCAGCTTTGAGTTTAGAGTATTTCACTCAAGTCAGTTTCAGTATCACTATCTTCATAATGGTTTGAACTGACTGCACTGACAGGCTGAGTTATAGTAGGATTATCCCTATCAAATATGGCTTAAGCATATTTATGTGACATAGCTGTTTTTGTTTTCGCCTATAAGGTGTTTTTTGATGTAATTTAAATCGCTCAATTTCTTATCAATTAGATATGGCCCAACGTAACGAGCATGGAGTGGTTTGCCAGGAACCGAAAGTAGAACAAGAACTTTTTGACCTGGTTCAAACTTTCGTTTTGAGGTGTTTTAATTGTATTTGGTTTTCATGGACTACTGAGATGACTCGAGGTTTTCTCTGGCTAATTCACATGCTTTAGAGAGTTTCGTATGAAAATCTGACACATACTTTAAAATATTCAGACAATCATCATCATCTGATAGGAATTTCTCTTTAAAGAGCTTAAGTGGGCCACGGACTGTATGTCCAAATACAAGCTCAAATGGGCTAAAACCAGGAGACTACTTGAGTTGACTCTCTAACAGCAAAGAGCAGAAAATGAATTCCTTTATCCCACTGCTTCTCAGTGTCAAAACAGTAGGTCCTAATCATATTTTTCAAAGTTTGATGAAATCGCTCAAGAGCACCCTGACTTTCTGGATGATAGGCGGATGACCTGTACTGTTTAATGCTTAACTGATCCATTACTTGTTGAAAAATACCAGACATAAAGTTGGAGCCTTGATCGGACTGGACACATTTAGGGAGGCCAAATAAAGTGAAAAATTTGACTAAAGCTCTCACTATAGTCTTTGTCTTTATGTTTCTCAGTGGTATGGCTTCTGGGAACCGAGTTGATGTACACATAATTGTCAACATGTACTCATTTCCTGATCTTGTTTTTGGTAGGGGCCCAACACAGTCTATTAGAATCCTACTAAATGGTTCTTGAAATGCAGGAATTGGCTGTAAAGGGGCCTTTGGAATGGTCTGATTTGGCTTTCCTACCATTTGACATGTGTGACAAGTTTTACAGAAATGTGCTACATCCTGCCTGAGATTAGGCCAATAAAAGTGACTGAGAATTTTATGATAAGTTTTCCTGACTCCTAAGTGACCAGCCCAGGGGGTTTCATGGGCCAGGCGCAATATTTCAGCACGGTAGGGCTTTGGAACACAATTTGATGTTTTATAGCCCAATCGTCATCAACCAAAACATCTGGAGGTCTCCATTTACGCATGAGAATACCAGACTTTGTATAATAGGAAACAGAGCTATCTGAAGTTTTACCTTCATCATCTACCCTGTCAAACAAAGACAAAATATCTGGGTCTTTGTGTTGTTCTGCAATGAGATTTGATCTAGAAAATGTCTGACTTTGGTCAGCAGAAGTTTTACTGGAAGTTTCAAATCCACGAGGGATAACGGAATGATCCGTGTCAAACACCTGACTGAGAAAGGTGTCATTTAAGTCAACATCTGTGACATTATTTTTGAGAGTATTTTGATTCTCGGAAGTTTTCTTTGACATGGCTCGAGTAATGGCACATGAAGGAAATAAATCGGGTATCTCTTGTTCAATTGGCTCGGATCCTGATCTAAACTAGGATTATCAGTCACAAGTGGATTAGTAATGACCTTGTCCCCAGCAAGGTCGTTTCCAAGAAGAAGGTGAATCCCTTCAAAAGGCAAAAAAGGCCTAATACCTAAAGCCACAGGTCCAGAAACAAAGTCCGAAGACAAATAGACATTATGGAGAGGAACAGGAATGTAGTCATTACAATCTGTCCCCTAAATAAGAACTTTAGAACCTGAAAATGACTTTTCAGAAAACGACAGGGTATCTGCCAACAAAAGAGACTGGGAAGCCCCAGTATCTCTTAAAATTTGACAGGGGTAGCGGAAGAAAAATCACTAGAAAGTGATATAAAACCATCATGAATAAATGGTTCGAAAATACCCATAATGCTATCTTGAGAAGAATTGACCTTGACCTCATTAATTGGGGATAAGAGGGATTTAACCTCAGAAAATGTGTTGCACACATTATTAGACTCTAATTGAGTTGATGAAGAAATAAAGCCGGTGGGCTTAGATCCACTTTGACCACTTTGACCTTCACGTTTTCTTTTCAATTTGAAACAATCTGACATTAAATGGCCGTCTTTCTTACAATAATTACAAGAGAAGTGTACCGAACTGTTTGTCAGAAGGAGATTGAGACTTGGGATCTGATGATGTGGAAGTGTTACTTGAATTTTGTGAACTGTTTTCATTTGATTTCCTACTCTCCTTTGAAAAATTCTTGGATGAAAAGGAGGAGTTAAATTTACCTGCATTGTTTCTGTAGGAAAAGGACTGGGATGGTTTGCTGAGAAATGAAGATTTGTGAGTCAATGAGTAATCATCGGCCAAACGTGCAGCAACCTCCAATGTATCTGCCTTTTGTTCATTGATAAACGTCTTGATGTCACTCCGAATGCACCTCTTAAATTCCTCAATCAAAACAAGTTGTCGTAATTTGTCATAATTCTGACTGACCTTTTCAGAAGAACACCAACGATCAAACAGTTGTTCTTTTGTTCGAGCAAATTCAACATAAGTTTGATCCTTCACCTTCTCACAATCCCTAAATTTCTGACGGTAAGCTTCAGGCACCAACTCATAGCCCTTGAGAATTAATTCCTTCACAGAATCATAATCTGAAGCCTGCTCTACTGACAATTGAATGTAAATTCTCTGGCTTTACCCACCAAAGCACTCTGCAAAAGCATAGACCAGGACTCCTTAGGCCAATTCAGACTCTGAGCAATTTTCTCAAAATGAAGGAAATATTTATCAACATCCTTTTCTTGGAAAGGGGGAACTAACCTGAAATGCTTAGTGATGTCAAAACCGTGTGAAGGGAAGGATTTTCCTGACTGTCCAAGCTCTAAACGTTTCATTTCTAATCTTTCCTGCCTATCTTTCTCTCTCTGTCTTTCTTCCATTTCTAACTGCATTTGTATTTTTTCTTTTTCTATTTGTAATTCTAGTTTCTTGATCTCCAAATTTGTCTGCATTTCTAATTCTAATTTTCTGAGTTCAGAGGTAGACTCGGGCTCATAATCTTTCAGGGTGGATTCCTCAAATTGGCCTAAATCAACTAGATGTTTGGCAATACGGTACTGTATTTCCCTCTTGCGCATAGATCTTTTGACTTCTACTTTAAGGAAATTGGCCAGTGTTATGAGGTCGTATTTTCTGAGGGAATCAAATGTGTCCTGATCAAGGTCATCCATTTCCTCTGGTTTAAATTCCGCCATGATTAAATTTCGCTGAGTTCACAGTATACAGTAGTTTTAAAAGGCTGGCAAAATGTTGTCAAACGGCTCAAAATGTTCGTATCCCGGACAAGCCCCCAATTTGTTACGTGCAGAGAAGACGAACAAAAGGGTGAACTCAGCAGTTAACGTTTAAACAAAATTTATTACGAAAATAAAACTAATTGCTAAGTCAGGGATAGAGTACAAGCTTTAAAAGTGTACAGACTACTTATCTCAGCTGGGACGGCAAAGCTCCAGTCTCAGAGTTGTAACAGTCAGTCGGATGAATGAACAGTCCTTTGGCTTGCAGGCTTGAAGCTGTACAAAGTCCACAGTATAAATCCAGCGTTGACAGTGAAGGTCTTGAAAAGTCTTGAGAATGACTACTGCTGGAGTTTAGTAACACACACAGAGACACGATCCAAAAGTCTGACTGGAAGCTGTGCACGTCCCTTTTATAAAGGCATATAAGAACAATCTAGAACTTTTATTGACATGCTAATTACTGTTCTAAAATTATCTCCCTTACACAACTAATCAACTTTCCAGAACATTCCAAACATGACTAATTGAATTCAAGGTTGTGAGGTCATCAAGGGCAGTGACCTTGAGAATGTTCTAGACTAATTGAACTCAGGTCATGATGAGTGTGGGGGAATGACCTACATAACAATATATATATATATATATATATATATATTGCACTATGCATGAAATTTAAGTAATAGATACTATGATATATCTTCCGTCAATAACAATAGACTTCGCGTGCGCTAAAAAGCCGTACGAGACGCAGGGCCCGTTCTGTCACACCGTTACGGTTTCCTGGCGCTCCATCCTCTGCGGCTGAATCTTCACGTTCACTGTTGAACGGTTTCAAGGGACCCATTGAGTGCCAGAACATGCCTCTGTATACGTACGTGTGCAGTGCACACACACTATCCAGAACTTGCAGAAGCTCTTACGAGCTAGCGTTCCACGCTGGCACCATAATCAGAAAAAAATTGTTTACATTCCACAAAACGGTTACTACTCTGACATTTTGATGCCCCCGTCACGAATGTAAGATGTATAACAAGGTTATCACGAAAATACCGCAGAGGATGCACGAGGACTTTGGCGCAGCACATCGCCCTCCGCTTCGCGTATAATTATCAACCCATGCTTAGTTTTCTAGATAAAAATCACCCTTTGCTTAGCATTGTCATGTAGACATTGTAATGACTATGTAAGATCATTTTCTTTGTTTTTAGTTTAGGCAATGTTTTCAAATATATCTTACAGAAATAAAAAGGTTATTATTTGCATTAGTCCAATAAGTCAACCATGTCACTTCCTTTTTCTTATTGGAACATTAATCATTTCTTCACCTTAAATATTTAAAAGGTCCAAGAAAAGGTATATTCAAAGTCTAATACAATCTACATTGTGCAGCAGGGCTAATGAAATGTCTACACTCTATTAAATATAATAGTTGAAACTTGAAATGTTATACAATATCGTAAAGAGAGATTGGAACTTTTTACTAACATTGCTACATATATTTCTCATGTGCATAAATCCTATATGATGATCATTAAAATAATTTTCTTTAATTTTTCAAATTGACGTCAACTTATTTTAATTAATTATATTATCAGTAAAATGTGAAGTTACATTAAGAGACACTGCTTGTTTAATTTATTTATTACTTTAAGTACTTCCTATCGAAAGATGATCATTTTACAACTTGAATGAACATTTTGCTCAGTACAAAGAAATTGACGTAATCATTTATTTGCTGTGTATTTTAACTAATTGTAATGACTATATACTAATACAGAATGAAAAGCCCTGTAAAAATAAACAATGATTGATTCGTATAGTTCGTTTCAATTATCAAGAGAATTTGCATAATGTCAATATTATGTGGAACTTGCTGGCGGATTTGGAATATCTTAATGCATACCAAAATGCTTGGCCAAATAACCAACGCTTTGTACTAAGGGAGGCTGAAGAAAATTTGTGTTTCAGCTCTATTTTCTTCTATTTTCACCCTTACCGGTATTACTATATAGATTAAGTGTTGGTAAAATGTAATTAAAGACCAGGTTATGTGGTCACTGGTAAATCAGATATACGTTTGACTGGTTGCAACTTGCCTGTTAATGCCACATACAGAAATTTATGATAATAATGATATAAAAATTATAATGATCATGATGATATAGAGGTACTATACTATACTGCCAATTATCATGATATATGTGATAAGCAAAGCTGTTCCTTAAATAGCTGAAAGACATCACGACAATCAAAGGACACTGCATTTCTCAAAATTTTGAAATTTCTTGAAGACAACAATTGAAAATTATTATAAAGTCATATAATGGACTGAAGAGAGAGATTTCCTGTTTAATATTACAGTACACAGCCATAGCATTTGAGGAAAAACTGAAAAAAAAATCTGTTGACTGAACCATGATAATCTAAATCATTGGTAAAAGTGACCAAGAGCATAAAAAAATCCTTCAAAATTTACTGCAATCGAACATGTTGTAGGAGAAAATGACTGAACTATTGACAATGGATGTCAAAAAATTGAACACGTCCAATGATTTTTCATGAATAACCTTAACGTCGTAAAAGAAAAGAGAATATCCAAAGAAAGTATTCTGATTTCCTTTATTTAAAGAGATATGCTCTGAAACTCTTCTCTTAAATTTAGTCATTGGATTGCCTTCTGAATAACCAAAAAATCTCAATGGAAGTTATTGTAGTCACATTGTATTCAGAAGACCGTTTGTGTCAATTATGCAAATTAGGCCTTTTGTATTAAAATATGTCCATATGTAAGCATAGTCTTGCCAATCTAGTATCGGCGAGCTGTACAGATCAACAAATACCAGAGAAATAAATACATTTATGGACTATTCCTAACAACATTTTACTTATTGGTTTAGTAGTCAGTGGTGACGGTGAGGGCCTGCAGGCCATGGCTACGCTTCGCAATCATCACGTGTCTTTGCTTGTTTTTAAAGTACAAGACTTAACGCATGCGTGTTTAACTGCTCAGAAGAAGGACATTCCAGGTTCAGAAGAAGGACATTCTATTTCCTTATTAAAATCTTTTAAGAAAAATGTTGCGGAATATGTCATAATTGTGCACATGCACCTGTACGTAATGTTAAGTTTAACGCACCCTCATATTCCATTTATCTGTAATCTCGTAACGTTAATAGACTTTTGGTATGTTGATAAAAAAACTGCTCTCTCTATTTGCACTGAATTTTCCATACGTGTTCAAAGTGTATGCTTTACTTTGGAAATCAGTGTGTTTCATCGATCTTAGCATCGCCATGTTGATAGAGGTGGTTTCCCTGTTTGTTCAGACTGTTCGAACCAATGTAGCACAACGTATTTTAAGTTTGTTTAAAAAAAGGATCCAATGGTGAACTTTGACCTAAATTTTACATAGCTGAGTTCTACATTACAACAAGGTAGGGATCTTCTAATATCTTAGCGTAAAACAACAGCCCAGCATGTATGCTGCGACCTAAGAAACCACTGAATAGGACCTTCAACTTCGAGTTTTATTCTTTTGCATTGTCGAACAGATTACGCATAAAAAGTCTGTCAGTGTGTGTTTGTGTCTTTTGTGAAATTACGTTCGCAGTATTTTGAAACTCTATTTAGAAAGAAGCCCGATGAAAACGTGGCAAATGAAATAGATTTCACTAGCTGTAATCCAAATATTTCATTCAGTAAATTTTATGAGAATGGAGTCTTGGGAACACTGACTGCTAAAGGATTTTATTTTAAAATGGCAGAGTAGACATAAAACTCTGAACGGTTCAGTGAAGCCACCGATCTTTGAATACATGTCCCAGGCTAGGGTCACACTAAGTGACCTACTTTGTTACTGGTTTCAATACAAGGCGCATGAATAATTGCAGCGCTTCTTTGTTTCGTTATCCGATGCTTAAATGTGTTTGTATTGACCTAAAGCCTCAATTCTAGTGACCCGACACCGTTTGTTGGTTGTTGACAAAGATCAGCTGTCATTTATTCACGCTTTATATATTATTTTCGGAATCGAATTTTGTGAGGTGTCTCGCGTTGGATTATCTATATGTCATAAAATGATAAAGTTTAGCTGAACTTGATATTGTTGCGACCAAAAGAAAAGGAAAATATGTATCCTGACGCTGCTAAATCTAAATTACGCTAATATAAAGTAATTTTATCAGTGCATACATCATTTCGTAGGACTCTGTTCCTAGTGAATAAAGATAGGTCGGCGGCTGAGAGTAGTGTTAGCTTCGTTATGTATGTAATTCATGAGGTACGAATTGTTATAAGTTAATATTTGTGTTCAGAGTCCGCAGTTAGTCCATTTATTAAAATATTTGGATATAGAATCGCTGCATAGGTTCCGTCAAAGTATTCCTGTGTCGATTGATACAGGGGCGTTACGGTGACACTGTTTTTTGAATTTATGAAATTCCCAAATTAGGTATTGGCAAGATATGCTTCTCGATTCATTCTATGGTGAAATGGGCTGCCAGCAACGATATCGATGTTAACAGAATAGTATATCTTAATTGTAGCCCAGCGAATACAAATGGCATTTCATCAGGTAGATAATCCCAAACAAAAGTCAATTGTAGATGTTGACTTCTAAAAGATTTTGTAGAAATTACAACTTCGCCTCACTTTGGCTGCCATATCTTGTAAGCGATGAACATTTCTTCCTAGTTTAGAATGAATACGTTTACGGTAGACTTCACGCACCGGTGCATAATGACATCATTTGACACATCAAAAGTTAAAAGATGTTGAGATCTCTGGAATAGCGACAGTTCATGTGTTATTGTTGACAACCATAGAACAGTTTCCCACACCACCACTGGAACAAGGGCTGATATATATTAAAAAGGCTGGGTAAACCGCCAATCGGTTTTGTTTTTGGAAGAAAATGGTTTTTCAAGTTTTACAGAAAATAAAGATCAGCGACACTATTCCCAAAATATTTTTATTTTGTAATATAGCTTCTCATATAAAATCTTGTGTCATGGTTTTTAAATAATGACAATATTACAATGACAAGCTCTTGCACCTCTACATACAAATCAATCGATTTGTCTGGCATTGCATTAAAGATGATTATAACACGATTGGAACTAATTTGTGATAATTCGATTGTGAAGTAGAGTCAATGTAATCTACAAATATAATCTCACCTGCTTTTCTGTTTACGTTACACACTTGTTTTTACGAGTAATTTGCAGTGTTGCACCATTAAGCTATAGTGCTGCTTACACTTTGAGAAAATTAAAAAAATATGAAAATCCAATTATCCCAAGTTAGTTCCGATCGTGTTGTATAAGAAAATATTTTCTTCGGGATGTAATAAGGTAACCCTCTAATCATATAACAATGCTCCCACAATGATAGTTTTGTTCATGGCTGCATACATTTTATATTGTCAGTAAGATAAAGAATCAAGTCGGTGATTTTCAAGCATGATTCGAGTTGGTAGTAAGGGGTGTTTTGAAGTTATCGTTGTGGTTGAATTCCATTCAGAGATACGGCTGTCCTTGTTGTTTGTAATTTCTGTAGTCAAAGTTCATGTTCATTTCAAGGGTAAACTATTAAGATTTTATTGATTTTCCGCATTAAGCCTCACAATTGACTCAATCTGGTCTCCAATAGCGTGTGAAATAATTAATGATAATGATGATATGGCGATTGGTTGGCTGTTCAGTACAATGACCTTACGTCATGTGACCTTCTACGCATTTGAAATTGTGAATACAGAACAAATAAGGCACTGATTTGTTGGCTGTTTGTTTGTTCTTTTGTGCTTCATTGAATAACGTAGAGGCACAAGAATGGTATGTTTTCAATTGATCAATTGTATGTACACTCTCAGCCTGCAGTGCAGACATGGATTTTGTTGAGTTTGACTTGAAGTTGCGATTCAATGTCGGATATCTAGCGATATCAATAAACTAGTTTGTATTCGATTCTTTTCGATATAATTAAATTTAATAACCAACGTTTCCGTTACAATTGCCCTCCATACCTACCTGACAGCCTCCAAGGACACTCTTTACTTGCCGTTGAGGGCGTATGGTGTACGTGTTCATTGAAATTATTCTCTCCTCAGTATATTACTAACATGTTGTTTCTTGGTAATTCATTAAACAAAAATTGTAACTTCGAGAGTTTACATTTTATAATTACGACATTTGTTTTGATTTTTTCCTAAGAAAATGGCACGAATACGTCTACGTAGTTTTCAGAACTGATGTACAAGCCTTCTGTGGGACATTTGGCAGTCTAAGGATACTCTTTCCAGATTGATTCATAGTTACATCTTTCCACGTGATTGTGTCCATCAGTACGGTGAGCGAGCTGCAGAATCGAAGCCAGTTCCTATATGTTTTAATTCTCGATTTCCTGAAACAAAAGCGCAGCTCGGCTAAGGCCAGTTGGGCAAGTATTTACAGCCCGTTAGCCTCGCTGCCTCATTGAGCCTTGTTGTTAAGCTTTGAAGACCGTTGAGGGCGCATCATTGTCCGGTATAAGAAATAGGAGCTGCGTGCGAAACTACGAGTTGCACGATGCGTTTAATATCCCGTTATTTGTTTGTTTTGTTGGGTTTTTTTGCTGGTGGTCCTTTTTCTGTACGCCCGACTACCATATAACATTTCCTTTTCGTGACATCAGATTGAAAATATTTCTCTCGTACTCCGAGGTGGCAACAAAGGTGGCAACATGACACATCAATGTCGAATAAAGTACTGACGTCAATGAACCCAAAAAATCGTCACCTCTAAGTCACTGTTGTTGTTAATAAAGCTAATATGTAGATCGTAATTTTTTTCACTGTAGCTAACAATCAATGCGAAAGTGAATTGGTGTGAACTTGAGTTTCCTCACACGTAATACAATCCACAACAGTATATCGTTCAACCCAAGATAAGCATAAGATATGTGAGTTCGAATATCTATGATATGTGCGCAATTCTTAGTGGTCTTTCCTGATGCCATAACGACTATTTTGACAACAGTTTGTTTTACTCGATCAACATCGGATGAATATAACGAGCATCTGTCACTGAAATCACAGCAGTGTAACATTGTCTTTACCAACGGTAAAAAATACATTTTAATTGTCCTTATAATCGATGTGAGTTATACTGTGTCATGCCAACAATGCCAGACAGCAGTCGTGTAATTATCATGTCTGAAACAAAAAAATATAAAGGGCTAATAAAATATGTCTCAGATTCCATCAAATGAAATCGAAAATCGAGTGTGTTAAATTAAAGACAGTTGTCTCACTAGATAAGACACCAGCGTTACTGTTTGTAACTTTGATCTTACTCTGAGTGCAATTGTTACGACTGACTTTTCGTAACTTGTAATTGTCGATGGATCGTCACTCACTCAAAGTCACACAACCGAGAGGTACTACGGGGAATCGTAATACTTTCAGTAACTGGAACGTACACCAAGTAGTCAGTTTAACTCACCACTTCAGATCTTTATTACTAAGGCAGAGCGGCACCAAGTCCGTACTCAGGATACAATTATCGATCAGCAAAGACTCTCCCAAATGTCTCAATCCTCCTCTCTCTGTCTCACGTTCTCCTCGAACAATCAAAATCATTGGCTTTTATACATTGCATCAAAATTATATCACGTTTTGACTTCATGTGACATACGTTCATTGCACGTAATGTCACTCGTGTACTTACAACGTGAAAGAGTAATAAAACCATAAAAGTTATACAAGTTATGAAAGTCGGTAAAAGGTCAAAGTAATAAAATCCTAAATATCGGTAAAAGGTCAAATTGTCATCATTTCAAGGCGTTACACTCTCCCACCTTTTTAATAACCAGCGTCCTCGCTGGTCAAATCAAAGAGCAGAATCAATCAATCATATCGAGAAAATAATAATAAAATGAGAAAACAAATACAAGGAATTCGAAGTAAAATTGATAAAATACAAGGAAGGAATACCAAAAGTTATAAAATATCAGGTACATAAAGTGATAAAACTGTTGAATAAACGAGCGATTAAATTTAAAATAAACATACAAGAATAGGAATAAAATTGAATCAATGAAGTGGTGGTAATAATATAATAAAATAATGGTAATAATGAGAATACAGCAATAATAATAGTAATAATATACTCAATAATAACAAAATAATAAATCAAATGAATAAAATAATAATAATATACAGTCAACGATCGGAAAATTTAAATAATGATCAGAAGCATAAATTGAGAAACCAGTAATAATACAATCGGTAGTAGAATTAAATGAAGACGATACAATACTTGAAATTAAACTTACAGTGCTAGAATCAATAACGTCATCGTATTTCAATATCAAAGGAATTAAACACCGAGCAAAATCAAAGTTGCCAATAAGGTGGTGATCGTGTCTGCGCAGAATCAGGCAATTGGACAGTTTCGAGTCGTTGGGGAGAGTCAGTCTGTTGTTGGGATCAAGTCATGTCGAACGTCAATATTGATTCGGGCTGAATGGCATTGTTAGTTTGAACAAGGTCAATGATATCTTGGATATCGTGGTCAAAGGCGTTAGGGTAACCATAACAACGATCGATAGGCATCACTAGACTGCAGCAAATATAGCAACTTCCGTGCCAAAATACGAGGCTCTTTTTATCTCCAAAAATAAAAACAACAAAAACGAAACATCAACACAGAACATCATCAAAACTTCAAAAACTCCAAAAATACACGCGATAAACCTCAATATCGCCACATCTCCAAAAACTCAATTCCTCAGGCCATTCGGTCAAATCTAAGGACCATTGTATCACTTACGGATCACTAGCACTGGCATTTTTAGCCAACTGAGGGGAGATAAACAACAAAACACAACTCCTGTACGCGTACTTCATCAACAACAAAATAAACTTCAACATGTCATCAACAAAACAAAACAACACTTCAAAAAAAAAAGATACCTCGTTTGCGTACAAGTCCAGAGTATCAACCTAATAAAAAGAATGGTTTTCCAAAGTACACCATTGTGACCTTTGATGTCTGTACAAATGCCAGAAAGTGTTTGATTGAACTACACTTAAACCTATCTCGTATCAAAACGTTATCCCGACAATATCAATATTACACAATTTGTCTCCAGGGTCTCGTTTATAGCCTTCGATTGACTTCATACTATTTCAAAGGGCATGGACCTTTCATCTTACGTCAGGGGGTGAAGGAACTCATTAAATACAGTTAAACTAATAATGGACCCCACGAAAGTGTTTACTGTAGCATCTTAATCTCAGGTGGCAAATATCGCATACCACCATCGCATTGTTCTTATTTATTCGAACCATAGTTTTTATTATCGCCTGACTTTTGTTTTATCGCTCGGAGCGCCAGAGATTGGTACTGGGTTCCTCCGTAAACTTGTCAATGCGGCGTCATTCAGATTTTCTTGCGGTTCCCAGGTATTATGTTTGTCATCATACCCGTGCCATTTTATGAGGAATTCCAATTTACCGTTACGATACCTGCCCTTTACTATTTTCTCGATCCCGAAATATTGGCTTATCCCCCTATCTGTACTTTCCTCGTCACTTTGAGAATTAGAAAGTCTGCTCAGACGTTCCTCTGCGCGTTTACGTACGTCGCGCCGATATCGTCTACCATTGTTCGCGGTAGGTGACGAATCTAAAGGCGTCTCACTAGCACTATAATAAATCTCTGTATCGGAATCCATATGATAATCTACCGGAGTTTGATTTTGCGGTTCGGTGACTCGGTCTAAATCATCATCGACGTCACTATCGTCAGCGCTATATTGAACAGATTGTGGCTCTATCAATCGCTCTGGTCGTATATGCGCATACTTTAATCGATTTACATGTACAACTTTAGGGTACGGCTTATTATCGTCAATGTATTCTAAACGATAATTTACCGGTGAAACTTGCGCACTAACTCTGTACGGTCCCTTGTAAGGATGACGAAATTTCGGACTTCGGCCTACTGCTACGGCTGGACTGTATAAGTAAACAGTATCCCCTACCTTGAATTTTACTACCCTGCGTATTTTCTTATCATATCTTTCCTTCATTACATTTTGCGCCTTCGCTATATTCTCCTTTGCCAAACCGATTGCGACATTTCTCTTTTCTGCCAAATCCTTTAAATGCAAACTAATATTTCGAGTTTTTCCTGGCTGGGGTAAAATTTCTACGTCTACCGGAAGTCGTGCTTCGTATCCGAACATGGCTCTAAAAGGACTAATGCCGGTAGTCTCGTGCGGGGCGGCTCGATAAGCAAACATAACCGAAGCCAAATATACATCCCAATCGTCTTCTTTTTCAGATACATACATGGATAACATGCTTAAAAGGCTAGAATTCAGTCTTTCAACTGCCCCGTTACACTTAGGATTGTACGGCGAGGTCACCTTTTTCGTAATATCGAAATATCGACAAACTTCTTTTACTATTTGAGACACGAAAGCCGATCCTTGATCTGAGAGAATAATACTAGGGAAACCAAATATGCACAGGACTTGTTCAAACAATATCTTAGCGACCGTCTCAGCCTTCATATCGTGCGTTGCAAAGGCCAAGCTAAACTTAGTCAAATACTCAGTGAACAATAAAACATATTTATTGCCTTGAGCGGTCGGTTTCAAAGGACCTAAGAAATCAACGCCTATACGTTGCATAACTGATGCTACTGGGATTGGGAGCAAAGGGGCGTTTCCCCTAAGACCACGCTTGCGCGAATGGCAAGGAACACACGAGTTAACATATTCAGTGACGTCTTTGATCATATTTTTCCAGTAATATCGCAACCTGATCGTTTCCAATGTACGACTAACGCCCTGATGACCAGCGGTCGCGTCATCATGCATCCTACGGAGAACATATAATTGTAATGCTTTCGGAACAACTAACTGCCTAATGCATTTCTCCTTTTTCGCTGCCTTTCCAGTTGCATTCCAATAGTGATAGAGTACACCATTTATAATTACATAATTATCACTATCACAAACAATGTGTCTCGCTAATTTGTCGTCAGTTGGCAATACACCATTTTCAAGGAAATCAAACCACGGTTTTAACTCTTGATCCTCTCTCTGTACACTCACTATTCTTTGTTCCGCGGCATCTGGTTCTCCTACCTGACTTTCATCGGTACTAGTGTCATTATTTTGTTGGGGGTCTAGGTTATCTGTGTCGGGCGCTTGTTGCTCGTGTGTCAAAGCCTGGTCTCCTTCGTACAACTGTCGTACGTCCGTTACGACATCATTATCTGAAACGACCTCTATTTCATTAACTGGGGCAACCGACTTATCTTGATCTCCTGCAAGCGTATCATTACTATCGTGTGAAGTAGCTACCTGTCTTTCGGCGTCCGTATCAGCACTCGTTTCTGCCTGTGTATTATCTAAGCCATCTTTACAACTGAAATCTGAGCTATCATCGCACACTTCAGAATATTTCCGTCGCGACAATCCATCAGCGTGAGCAATAGACTTTCCCGGTTTGTGGACAATCTCATAATCATAACCCTGTATCTTAAGAATCCAACGAGCAATTCTACCTGACGGTTTCTTTATTTTGAACAAATACGGGAGATTTGCGTGGTCTGTTATAATCTGGAACTTTGTCGAACGCAAATAGGGGTCGCATTGAGAAAGACCGTTAATTACTGCGATCGCTTCGCGTTCGGTAGTGGTATAGCGTTGCTGGGCGGCTGTGAGGGAACGTCCCCGTATACAATGGGCCTTTCCACACCGTCTTGCTCTTGCGCAAGCACGAAACCAACACTATATGTTGACGCATCCGTATACAATTTGAAAGGTTCGCCGAAACGTGGATATCCAAGGACGGGAGCAGTGATTAAGGCTAGCTTAAGGCAATCAAAAGCCTCGCGACATTCCTTGCGCCAAGAGAACTTTACATCTTTTCTCAATAATTTATACAAAGGGCCTGCGATCTTAGCAAAATCCCTAATAAACCGACGATAGAAACCAACACAACCTAAAAATGCTCGTACTTCAGAAACATTCCTAGGGACAGGGAAATCTTGCACAGCACTTACCTTTTTCGGGTCTACTGATATGCCCTCCTTATCAAGACGGTGCCCTAGAAATTTCACTTGTTTTCTACCGAAAAAGCATTTCTGTGGACGAAGTTTCAACCCCACCTCACGAAGGCGAGTTAATACTGCGTCAAGATGTTGCAAATGCTCCTCAAAGGATCGTGAGAAAATAATCAAATCATCGATATACACCAACACATGCCGCCATAACATATTCCGAAAAATGAATTGCATAGTGCGCTGGAAAGAATTCGCTGAATTCCTCATACCCTGGGGAAGTCTATTAAATTCATACAATCCATCATGACAAACAAAAGCAGTCTTATGTGCATCCCTCTCGTCAATTGCAATTTGCCAAAAACCGGACATCATATCCAAAGTAGAGAAATACTTGGGATTTTGGTCACCTATCATTTCCAGTGATTCTATCAAATTTGGAATGGGGAAAACGTCGGGTTTAGTCAAAGAATTAACCTTTCTGTAATCAACGCAGAAACGATACTCGTTACTTGACGGTTTTTTCAAAATCACGACAGGGCTGGAGAATTGAGAAGTACTCGGTGAAATTATACCTTGCGCTAACATATTATCAACTTCCCTCTCAATGGCTTTCCGTTTCTCCGGGTCGACTCGGTACGGTGGCATCTTTACGGGTTGGGCCCCTGGGACTAACTCAATACGATGTTTGATCACATCACAGTAACCTAATCTCTTATCATCATCAACAAACGCCAAATGATTCTTCCATAAAACATTGTGTAAACTCTCTGTTTGATTTGCATCCAGGGCCGAATCACCAAAGTCAAATTTACTCAAGAAATGTCGTTTTAGGGCGTCATTTGTTAAATCATTAGGCAGGGCGTCATTTTCAACATCCAAATTGTGAATAGTAGCTCCCTCGGGAAGCGGGCAGAAAATCCCCAATTTGGTCCCCTTTCTAACATATACGTCTCTGTCGGTCGAATTCACCAGCCTTATTGGGATCTTGTTTCTGTCGGTGACAGTTACAACCCGCGCTGTCGCAACTCCCAGGTGTATTAAAGATTTAGTAGTTTCAGTATGTCCAACAATTCCGTCGGGCATATTACAATTTAACTGGCCAGGAACTTTTCGTTCAGACCGAGGTGAAATAACAACCCCTGGGCAGCCTTGACAACGAGGGAGGAGCGAAGTTTCAACTTTCTTTGTGCCACATCTATAATTGCTCTGTATTTCGCCAAAAAATCAACACCAATAATTAATTTCTGTTTCAAATTTTTAACCAAATGAATCGACATCAATGCTTTCTTACCGCCGATAATAACACGTACATTTACAACACCCTTTACAGGTATTTGTCGACCATCGGCTAATTTTACGGCTTTATAATTAGACTTGAGAATTTTAGAGTGGCGTAACTTCGGTACCTCTGATAATAATCGCATAGGGGCGACAGTAATGGCGGCCCCAGTATCTACAATTGCCGATATACATTGATTCATTACAGTTACATTAATTACATTAATTCCTTGCATACATTGATCATTAATATTCAAATTACATATACTCTTCACAACATTATTACTCCCCTTCCCTCGCCGTTCACAGGTATTAAAATTTCCAGATCCATTTCTAAAACCTGCCGGCCTTATTCGTTTTTTCGCTGAGAATTTCTGCCTCCAGCGAAACAATTGCGTGCAATATGGCCAGGCCGATCACAATTGTAACAAACCTTAGCAACTCGGCGGGGACAATTTGAACTTATATGACCCGCAATCCCACACGTATAGCATATAAAATTACTATTTCCATTCCCATTCCCCTGGCGAAAACTTCGTGGACCACCCTTAAAATTAGCATCATATCTATTTCCCCTCTGTCCTTGACTAAAATTATCAAAACCATTTGAAAAATGGTCACGTACCGTATCTTCCCTAGGCGTTGCCGCTGGTTGAAGCCCCGTTGCCGCTGCTGATGCTTGCTGGCTTCCGTTCTTTTCTTCCATTAGTCGTCTATTCTGTTCGACTAGCATCATCATGACTTTGGTCAACTCTGACTCGTGCGATGCCGTTGATCGTCGATCTTCATCCGGCAAATCAACCACCAGCTCCCCAGTTCTGGCGAACGCGAACGCTGCCTTGAAATCTTCGGGATCTCTTCCCGCGACGAACTTCATCAGCTTGGGGCGTAACCCTTGCAGGAAAAAACTTAAAAGTTCAGCGTCTGTACGACCATACCTGTCACACTTGTCTTTCAAACGTCCAGCGTAGGCTTCTACCGTCTCGCCGATCCCCTGTTGAATACTACGGATCTCTCGGTCGTTCCTCCATCTCGGTCCCTGCTTCGCAAATCGCTCTACGAAAGTAGCTCTCAGGACGTCCCAGTTCCGTATGACGTCGTCAGGCTGAGACGTAAACCATCGCTCAGCCTCATCGGCCATAAGAAGACCGAATACATCAATCCGGTTACCAATCGCTAACCGTTTCAAGTTAGAGAACATCTCAAACTTCTTTAACCATTTGTGGGGGCAGTCACTTTCTCTCCAGTAAACTTCGTTGGCATAATATGGACCCCTCCATTATC
Organism: Ptychodera flava; assembly: GCF_041260155.1. Classification (NCBI taxonomy): domain Eukaryota; kingdom Metazoa; phylum Hemichordata; class Enteropneusta; family Ptychoderidae; genus Ptychodera; species Ptychodera flava. The sequence continues at coordinate 405,465 of NW_027248380.1, read as the reverse complement.
AGTATGAAATCGCCTACCTAGATTGTCCATTTCTTCGGCCCGTTCTCTGCGGTCCCTGTCATGCATGTCTTCCATGCGTTGGAACGCAGACTCCATGCGTCGTTGAAGGCTGCCAATCTGGTCGTATTGCTGATTCAACGGTGCCTCGGCTTGTTCTGCCATGTTGATAAGTTGTCGTTGATTTATTCGTCCGGATCTCAAAATCATATAGCGTTTTCCAGTTACGCCGGATTCTTCCACCAATTTGTTACGACTGACTTTTCGTAACTTGTAATTGTCGATGGATCGTCACTCACTCAAAGTCACACAACCGAGAGGTACTACGGGGAATCGTAATACTTTCAGTAACTGGAACGTACACCAAGTAGTCAGTTTAACTCACCACTTCAGATCTTTATTACTAAGGCAGAGCGGCACCAAGTCCGTACTCAGGATACAATTATCGATCAGCAAAGACTCTCCCAAATGTCTCAATCCTCCCTCTCTGTCTCACGTTCTCCTCGAACAATCAAAATCATTGGCTTTTATACATGCATCAAAATTATATCACGTTTTGACTTCATGTGACATACGTTCATTGCACGTAATGTCACTCGTGTACTTACAACGTGAAAGAGTAATAAAACCATAAAAGTTATACAAGTTATGAAAGTCGGTAAAAGGTCAAGTAATAAAATCCTAAATATCGGTAAAAGGTCAAATTGTCATCATTTCAAGGCGTTACACAATAAGGAGCAGACTTTAATTTTTATTTTTATTTTCTTTTCCAGTTTTAGACCATGGCGACATTATGCTTTCCTAATAATAGTATCATCAAAGCACCAAACACTTTATATATCATTTGTAAAGGTCCGGCTACTGGATATACGAGGAAAGTCACCAAAACACATTTCGGCCGAACTTTACACCTAGAAATCAAATTGCATTACTCCAGAAGCACCCATTTACGATCATCAACACGTGAAAGCTGTGATTAATCCACGATTAAAACATTTGCTATTTTTCAGTCTAATCGACTTCGTCGACTCCCAGTGTTTGAAAATGTTTAAGTGCTTCTGACATGGTCCATTCAAATAAAGTCATAAACAGTTCTGCGTATCGGCTCAACGCACTGTTCGCGATGCCTGGGATCGCCTTTGTTCTAGTCTGTAAGAGGACTATGGAGATGTGATAGCCTTTTGTTTTCCATTGAAATTGTAATCTGGTGGTTAAATTTCCTGATGAGACAATCTGGTACCAACACAGGCTTTTTATCATGTTGCAAAATGTGTTACAATGCTGTACCTACTTCAAGTTTTCCCTAATCCGGCTACAGCGTCCTTTTTGACATGGCAAATTCGGCATCTGGAATTCGAACGTCTAGAAGCATGCACAATTCTTGGAGAAAAATCGACTGGTACAGCTAATATGTCCAAGCTGCATTCATAGATGCCGTAAAGCTGTTCGCTTCGTGCGCTGCGCAGCCACTCGATCCAGCACTTTTTTTTGTGATAGCGCGAGGTCAACATTTAAATTACGCGATTTTTGCTGTTTATCTTCATAAACTTTTCGTGAATGGCTGAAGATATTTTTCACAATCCGGAAAAAAACACTGATAATTTTACAAACTCCAGCCTTCCTCTGACATCTACCGTTGTACGTCGTAAATATCACTAAACATGTGTAGTCAACTTAATGTTTTAACAGTTCGTGAAAGTGTACCACAACCCATCCTGAAGTGGAGTGACCAAACAGCGGAGTAATATCAACAACCGATATGGTTAACATATCATTCCTAAGTAACCAACTTTCCATGAGTACTGCAAGGAGAAAGAAAGACCAACTGTTTATTTGTCGCTAATTTCGGAATGTCGCGAGGAAAACGATCATGACCAAAGAATGAATGTGCGATAAAGGGTTAACTGCAATACAAATTGTCAGTCTTACTTATAGAGCGAGAAGTCCAATGACAAATTTTGTACACATAACGGTAAAATCCATTATTGCCCTGAGTTTGTTGACTATCAGTCTTGTGACGGCAACTGTTGAAATTTTGGTATAGCAATGTGTGGTAAGTTGCCTTATATTATAAATAAATCAACTTATAAAATGTTACGGATCGTGGAATGCAAGCAAAAGCAAAAACGCAAGGCACTGAATCACGCTTACAGTGAGGAATTTTATGCCTTCAAATTGGAATATTTAGACGTAATACAACTGTCAGTGTACAGCCAATTATTACACAGACGTACAGAAATGAAGTCAACTGATGACATTCGGAAGGGTGGGAATTCAAGAGTGGGGGCGCTGTAAATGCACAGGGTGATACAAATCCATACAGGATTACCATCTGTGATGCATCCTGAAAACCATACAGGATTACCATCTGTAGGAATGATGCATCTTGAAAACAAAGAACAAGGTCAAAGGTTGCTGAGGAAATTCAAAGCACAAGAGCTAGGGCACAATATGTATTGTACAGATAAAACAGACAAACAAGCAATAAAAACAAAAAGTAGGGAGACAACAACCAAATAAAAATAACATTGCACATTGTGGAAACAGATAATATGAAGTAAGTAAACAAAATAACAACAACAACAAAAGAGATAAGCTATAGATACTGGCACTAAAAAGCTCATTTCATTAGTAAATATTTCGACCTTAACCGCGGCAGAAGTAAGATTACTGTCCTGTGCGATTTCATATTTCTTCAACTGAGCAAATAGTTTTGATTTTCCATGAACATACTAGTTGGTGATGGAAAATATGCAAAGGCTTCAAGTTATGCCGTATGTTTTATATTTGCAGTCATCATATTACCATCAGATTTTCATATCTGTTTTCGAAGAAAAATCGAAAATCAGTTAGCCGAATAGATTTTCAAAAGCACTACGCTCATGTTTAGCCTAGTAAGAGAGCTCTATATGATAAAATCACGAAGTAACATTTACAAATAACGGTTGCTTTCAGCTTAGAGTGAGTTGGTGAATAGTGTCAAAAGCGATTGTTTACTGCGTGTGACACAACCGTCAATTCAATAGTAACTTTATTGTTAGGACGTCGGCGATCGGCATGACTTGTGTGTGAACTGTCGTCCGCCATAGACTTCTGCTCTCGCCTCCTATTTACACTAATACCCTATGCTATTTGTATATTTCATTTTTGTCAATAATTGACTGATATTCTCGATGACATCTGACTGATACAATTTCAATCGGTTGTAAAATTACACCAGGCTTACCCTTGCAAAGACTTGGCTCCCAGGTACACTATGTACATCTCTGTGATTGCTATGCACCAATTACAGGCCTGTACACAGTGTGAAATGAGCACATGTGCTTACTTCGCTTCTACCTCCATTAGCCATAGACAGATTAACATTTCTATATTTATTCATGAAAAGCATTTACGCTTTAAGACTTTCTTTTCCATTTTTACAGGAAGATAACACACGTTAAGGAAATACTGTAATTTCGGAAAGAAACGTGGTGGTGCACCAATGTCCATAGGTCTAAACCACAAGTCATTGATATCAACAGCCAGCCAGCTGCTGTTTGATATTTTCAGGGTTTCGTCTCAATAATCGTACAACACTACTTCAGAAGAAAATTGCATGCTCCAGGCCCTTGAAGATAGGGTCGCGAAATAGATGAAATATATTTCATTTCATAGTCTTGACAAGTAGTCTCTAAACAGCTTGTTGAAATTCAATATAAACAGTTTACAAGTGTAAGCTTACTACAAGGCCGACAATTCACTTCATGTAAGGGAGAGCCGCATAGTTATATCAATACGACATTACAAATATCGGTCAAGGGGACAATTGAAGTTGATATTTTAGACCGTTCTCCTTAATTAACGTCTTCGACCGGGAAACCTCAAGGTAGGTTTATAACATGTCAGTAGATCAAGATCGCAACTCAACACAAATATGTTCGTATTGTGACCTCTCGGATATTTGTCAAATGTTATCAAGTTGACCACAGTCTACATTTTTGCGTTTCCACGGTTCACTGTTGTTCACCAGAATACCTGATATCTCAATGTTACAGATCGCCCGGTACTTGTGTCACTTCCACCGTACAAATGTTACAAATGGATCTCAATACTTCTGTATCTATATTAAAAATCGCAATACTTGTCTGTAAACGTTAAAGTTTTTCATACAGTGCTTATTTTTGTCTTTTCCAAATAGTTATTCTTAGCAAAGCATTATATCGGTTTTCGGAAGTATTTCTGTTGTTCAATGTTTCCTGCTGTGAGGTAACTTACATAAAGGAACCGTTTGCTATAACAAACACTGACAAGATTAGAGAGATGTCATTATACACCCGACGATGTTTATTGATGTTTTTGGTGAAATAGGATAACCAGAAGTTAATAATTGACCCATAATATACGTATCTTCGGTCACGAGACCCCTTCAGTAACGTTAACGCCATATTTGTTTCGACAGACTGCCAGGACGTTGAGAAGGTGCATGCCACTAACGAAGTTTGATGATCTCCTGACATTGTCTATGGCATGACCATGGCTGCCAGCAAATGGAGGAATCCCCAGGTGAGCGGATTTCACAATTCTTTCGCACGATTTTACGTCAGTTGTATGTAACATGCAAAGTGTTCATTCAACTGTTCTAACTTAATTCAGTTTTGACGGACACGCAATGTTACCCGGTCTAACTTAAAATACAATGAATCTGCCAGATTAAAAACCTTGGCTGACGCCACTATACTATATATATGACTAAAGCTTATTAACATGGCTTTCTAGAATCCCATAGAAAGAAAAACAACTTTGTCTAGTGCATTACAAGGTACATTCACGCTCCTTCCTGACTATGGTCAACGCTATCCTCGAAGTAAGGGGTTCATAGTCCGTGGTGAAAATATTCAGCTGTTTCAGATAATGGCGTTCATGCCTGCATTTAATCACGATATCGTTTAAACACAATGCTTCTGTATGGTAACAAAAGGTAAGAAACGTTATTAACCAAAGTCCTCGCGTATCGGTATTCTGATAGAATTTAAAATACGTTTAAAGCTTAGTATATTAAAATGCTATTGTATATATATATATATATATATATATATATATATATATATATATATATATATATATATATATATATATATATATATATATAGCTGCACAAGTTGTACCCTTTACCTATCTCCATCTTGACATGTGTCAATAAAATAATGTAAACAATGAAAATTTGGTACTTTGAAATCAACGTGTTAGCCGTTTCTCTTTTCATGACTAAATATTATCTCCGTTCATAGCAAATCTAATGAAGCGTACAAACTTTTGTATTAAGTCTAAGTAATTGGCAGTTGACAGCACGCCGACAATAAATATAGGTAACAACCGCAAACCTGGTGTTTCTCATTGTCCATTCTTTTAGTTTAACGAGATTCGGGTCAAAGCTCAGTCGTTGACATTGTTGTATAGTCAGTATTTCTGTCAATATTTCTGAAGTCAAGAAATATACCAATTCAAATATTTTATACTAACAATAGATAACACTATATGAAACAAATTAGATAAACTTTAATCTATTGTGCATTTTCAAATGAGACACAGCTTATTGGTATTAGAACTAGTGAGACAGGGATTCACATCCGAAAGACTCGTGAGGACTTTCAAAAAGTTCTACGGTCGGTATGATGACATTGTGGCCAAATACGAAAGCTCGGTCACTCACATGATTAGCGACAGCATTCCCGGCTTTGACTAAATACAGTGATTCATATACTGTTTCACTTCATACAATATTTAGATAATTTTTTCGACCAATGCTGATGGATGTAGCATGCTAGCAGGGTACGCTTACCCTTTCCGGACACCTGGCACCACCACTAACTGTCTGTGGTTCAGGATGGTCCTACTTAAATTTGTAAATCTCAAATGTCCTTGTTATGTATTACCAGGACCTGGTAATGTATTATTTTCAGGTGCCGCAAACTGGTAAATTTCATCAATTTGCAAAATTATCACAAAACATGTTTTGAAGGCTGATGTACTGATTTTCCTAATTTTGTCCTTGACCTAAAATCTGGAGGGGAAGGTAGAGCTGTTCGTAACTACCCTCCCACTGGCATACACGGAAAATTTACCCTCCCACTGAATTGTGATACCCTTTGCCCTCCAGTATCTATGGTCGACCCCCCCCATTCCCAACAACAACAATGCAAGCTCCCAACTGCCCTCTCCTAATTACCAAAATGCCCCTATACCCACTAGGCAACCAAGATCAACGCAAAACCGTGCGAGCAGCTAGCAGTATACCTTGGAACATTGCTCCCTCTAAGTTATGCGCTCTATCCCCCACAAGTTCTATCAACCACGGCTTTCCCTCCCTCTACGTATTTTCAGGTACCCACGGTCAAAAAGTTCCTACCCGCCCACTGAAAATAATTAAATTCCTTCCCCGCCCACAGTACATATCGATTTTTTCTGATTAGTTTTTAAATTTGCCAGTCCGCTGAAAAACTGCGCACGAACAACCTTTTGCACGAACAGTTAAATCGGCGGCACCTAATGGAAATGATTATTGGACCAGTTTGATGCATCGTTATTGGTTGAGTTATTAGATGAGTTCAGTTAATGTTCAAAATCGTAAGGAAGTCATCAAATGACCATCTTGCGCCAGCTTTGCTGTCCTTCGTACTGTTGTCCTTGGCAATGAATAAAAGAATCAGAACGAAGATGGGTATAAGGCACATATAAGTTCTGTGTATTGCGCATCAGCATTTTCTGCATACCAATTTACGTGCTGTAAGATGATGATGTACAACTCACTAAATTGTATGTATAAATGTAAACAAGCCCTGGGCTTGGTACTGAAATCCATTTAAATCCATGTATATGTTTGTTTATCATCCAACATGCAGTCTGAATCTGAGCTTAGCAGTGTATAACTAATTGTTTACCATTACAGGAATCTGAGTATAGCAGGGTATAACTTAATGTTTACTATTACAGGATCTCATTGATGCAGCAGAGCGAGGTGATGTTGAGAGGGCTAAGTCTTTGATAGATGATGGATGTGATGTCAATGGTAGAGGTTACTTTGGGAAGCGGTGAGTATTATTAACATCTGTTTCATGTTGTAAATATGTACAAAACTAATTCAGTGAAATCGGCAAACAAAGTATATAAGAAATATTTTGGTATGTTAAGGTCGATATCTCTCATAACCGATCACTAAAATAGAAAAATAAAGTAAGTTAAGTGCATCACGGAAGGGTCGAGATTTCCCTAAATCTCGTGTATCACGATATCTGTAAGCGATCGCGGTCGGCTACTCGGTTGCTCGAAGGGTGACCCCAACAAGTCATCACGAGTTATGTTTATTTTCGGAACAATTTTTGCGTGAAACGTTAGTTAACCTCCGACTGGAATCAACCACGGATTGTGTTCATAGATATCTTCGTTATTGAAGAAATTAAAGTCCAACCTTTGTCGAAATCTTACGATATATTGCCTACTCAATGAACCGATCTCGGACACACGTATCCTCTTAGGCCTAAAGCCTTTAGAAGATCGGGTGATAACGCTCACTTGCTCACCGTGAACTGACAGATACAATGTTTCGACAATTCAGATGTCTTACAAGCTTTAATTCATTCTCATAACAGAAGTCCAAACGTTAATAAGGCAACCGGTGTGTCAAAAGCTTACCGGCTTTCCTAACACGACATGTCATTTCCATGTGTGAGAACACGTGTACATAATCACAAACGATACGGTCGTTTTCAGGGCTAGTATTTATATCAAAAGCAATTGTAGAGTACCGGTACTTTTCGGTCGTAGAATGGGGGGGGGGGGGCGGTTGTCTAAAAAAGTGGCTCTCTTCACCTGACTGGAATCACGGTCCCTCTATTAGAGGGACAGTGCTGTAATTATATTGATCATGGAGGCTACCGCCATGCTTTGATGTTTAGTTGTTTTCGATGTCATTGTCAATGAAAACTATGGACTCTGCCTACAGTTTTGTAAAATACCATGTACACACTTTTGGCAAGAATACATCGTACCGGTACCGACTCATCTTCAGGGAAGTCACGTCCAAAAAGGGTTCACTTTAGCGATGTCATTGCATCTTAGGTGCTAACTTATGACATCCACGAAGTTTTCTGCCTGTGTGCACGCCGATATACATGTAATTCTAAGCGTACACTTGGTTTGTTTCATCGTATTTGTTCTCGTATGCACAGCAAATGTTTGACCAGTTTACACCTCTTCGCGTCACTAAATGATTGACAATTGTTTGAATCACGGAACGACTGTTTCCTAGGGGCCATTCCCTTTGTTCCGAAAGCGATTTTTAGCCCTAATCGTCGTAATTTTCAAAAGCTCTGTGAAACTTTGCGGATACATGTATGGCCTAGGTGTATATGAAACAGTCTATGCTTATGGTATGCCAATTATTTTTGTTTGAGAATCGTTTAGGCTGATTTTCATGGAGCGGTCTACCTTACTGTTGCCGGATTGTCACTCAAGTACCATTATGAATTTTCAATGAGTTGGGGGTGTTTTATACCCTGCACTGGGGTTTAACACCGAACCATTCTTCATTCGTCTTTCACTAACTTGCGTGAGTGAATAAGGGAGATGAAGAACATCGACACACTTCTGTAAGGGGCCACGTATAATTGAAACACGCGCAAGGTAAACGCATTGCATTGCGCTTAGCATGCGTAAAAATCGCGATACATATTATTATATCGCAATATCTTGTTATACATGTTTATGTATAGCATAATATTGCGCTATATTGTTTGGCATGCGCCAGGCCAGCGCAGTGGGTCACCAGCGCTACACCAACATTCTTCTTACATACATGTGGTTTAATTCAGTGCACCTGTAAGTAAATTCGTATCTGGATACACAGTTTCAATTCAGTCCATTGGTTGCGTTATTGTCGAGTCTGTGCTGAAAAAAGGGTTGATTTTAGAGGGTGTATGGGGTAGTAGCGTATGCGTGATTTCGTATTGTAATTAGTAATTACAGATTATATGGTATGCTGATACAAATGAGACTTGGATGGATTTTCGCACTTCCAAACTTTCGGGGGAGGGGGGGGTAGGGTGATGGTTTGAGGCCGAACGCATGTTTTTATTCACGGTCCCTTTAGAGGTGTATATGCTGTTAATATACTCTGTGAAGCTTTTCTCATAAACCGCCATAGAGGTAAACGATGATCTCGTCTCATACGATTCAGCATATTTTTAGCGGGAGTCATCGAGCTCGAACGATCGGACCTTAATAGATATAAGCTCGTAAATTTTATATAAATGCAACATTGAAATATTATATCAAACGAAACATTTCGTTGAATCTGTCGAAAACTCATCGTTCGCGATCCCAGGGTCTTGGAGTGGCACTGAATAATGAATGCAAATCAATGTTGACATCGTGTTGCAGACAGTATGAACGACACTGTTAAGTTCCATTAATCGCACATTATATTACCATGCGCTGCCCGTCGCATTTTGATCGGTCGAGCTGAACCACGTGACTGACCACAAATACACAGTAATGGTCTGTTTACATGCCCGTGAATATGAATTATAAGATTAACAACTAAAAGTATCGTAACTTTACATCTCAAACTTAAATCATAATCAATCACAAAATAAATGGAGCACTTGTATATACGTCAAGTTGAGATACTTTTTTCTGAAAACATCTCCGGATTTGCCAATTTTTTACAGCGCGCGTGACAGTGCGTCGGGTATGAATGCTCAGTTTCTCGGGCCCAGTTGTCGTTCGCTCCTGAAATTTTCGGAAATTTTGACGGTTTTCTTGGGTTCGCTGATAATATAATGGAAATAACAGACTCCGCTCTGACCATGAACGTTTATTTGTGGGCGCGGGCTCGAGGAAAGCCAAATAACGGGCTCGGCAAGCCTCGCCCGTTAATTTTTGGCTTTCTCGAGCCCGCGCCCACAAATAAACGTTCATGGTCAGCGCGTCGCCCTTATTTCTATAGTATCCGGTCGAAGCGAGCTCATTGCATAGTGTAGGCATGAAAGTGAAACTTATACTTAGACTACTACCTTCATAATAAAGGTTACAGCAGAATGTAAAATGGTGATACGGTCTTATTGTACATTCTGTTATAATAAAAAAGAACGTTCTTGGAAATCAAGATAGATTATGTTGGGGCCATCGATAAACAGAAAACATACTGGTTCACAGAAAGTTGAACCTGGTGTACGCTGTGGCAGCGGCGAAACGTGGCAGCATATTCAAACATATTCGCAGTTGGTTCAAGTAGGCTTTTCCTTGCAAGTATTCGATTAAGATATTTGTGATCAAGATTGGGAGACTGCTAATAAAGATATGAAAAAAAAACTTTCGTGACTAAATCGCGGCGATATGCATTCGCCCGTTCTCAAGTCGATTGAATGTTCTTCATAAGGGATTTTTATATTGCGTTGTGTATATCGTAGGTGATCCGGTGTACAGAGCAAATGTTGAATCATTAGCACATTCTGCGCGTCACTTTGTGATTGACAGCAGTTTGAATGATCAATGGTTATGTTGTCGACGCCACTGACCATGTATCGAAACACCGTCCCTCCACCCAGTGGGTTGAGGGACGGTGATCGGAAACGAACTTTTCATCAATATTCGCTTGAAACTGTTAAAAAGACAGTATTTAGCTCACAACGCTCTGACTAAAGTATTCACAAAGGTAATGTAGATGATTCCTGTGTGTGTAGGCTAGATGAGGAGACTATTTGTTGTGAGGCGTGCGTAAATATCAGGTTGGGGTGTAAAAAGCCATTACTTTTGATGAAGGAAAACAATAGATAATCGCAAAATAATGAAGAATTGAAGTTCAATTGACGGAACTACGCTTAAAAACGTCATTGCAATATTGTTAATGTACGGCTTCTAATATTAGTCTTTTTGATGTCATATCCGCCATAGCTGCAACGCAAAGCCAGTCCAGATAGCTGGTATGTCGCGTCATGGCGAAGCGACGTTGATAAACGTCCGTTTTGTGGAGTGACCGTGCTTCACATAAGTCATTTCATCTGTCATAGAATGGTCGAAATGAATTATTTTAATCCAATTATTTCACTGGTGATTATAACGAATTTTAAAGGTCTTTGTTTACGAATGCTGCAAAGACGTACAATGGACAATGCAATGCGCATTGTTTTGTTTTGTTCGTAATTTTTTTGGTAAATGGCTACTATGAGTCAATTGCTTATGTTTCTAGTTTTTATTTATTATTTGATTTGTTACCTTAAATATCAGTATGCAAGCTGTGTGTTTTGTTAATTTCTCATCACAATGAAAGCATACTCCTTGATTACTGTGCCTTTTTTATTTCAATAATATTGTCAAAAGTTTTCGGTATATGCCTCATACCATGTCGACATGATTTAGTTCTTATTGGTGAATAGCAATTTTAACATTGTTTAAATTTTTGTAGTACAATTCCACAGCATTGCATGCAGCTTCTGGAGAAGGTCATGCAGACGTCGCTGAATTGCTGATTAAACATGGTGCAGATGTCAATGCTAAGAATAACGTAAGTAAATGTGACTCGGTACTCGATATGGATATCGGAATCGTAATACTTCAACAATTTCATTTATCTCTCTTCCACTTTAACGTTCACAGTCGACGTCACTAAATCTTATAATGCTATGACATTTTATGGTGTCTTAGTTATACAATCCCATTGCAATACTTCAAAATGTAGAAGAACAAATTATGCTAAGATGGCCGCGGTCAGTCCGCAAAGAGGGTGACCCACCACTCATATGGCGTTCGATTTTATTCAAATAATTTTGCACGAAGACCGGTAACAGTGTATCATTTTTTCAAAGTTGTATTTGTTCTGGTTGTTTGTTTAGCGATATATTCCACAACAATAGCGTTCGCCTCGAAAAAATATAACGGCAGAGAGACAGATATACAGACAGAGAGAGACAGAGAGAGACAGAGTGATGTATGTCTTTGAAAAATCTATTATCCAAATTTGGAATGTTTGATAGCGGATTATTTAATGCCTATGGCTTGAATTGCTCTTTATATTAACCATACATTGGCAAATCGATTTTCGCTTACATCCTAATGGTATTGCAGCTTTCAAATATTTCTGTTAGACACAACTGCATGGTATTATTGTCGGTTGTTAGGCCTCGCTGATGAACGCACCCATGCAGTACATCAGCCTGGTTTATTTCTCAATACAGCATAGTACAAAAGAACCAATCGCGTACCGTATAATAATGTAATTGAGGTTAAAAGTTACGTGTGTTGAAATGTTTCTTCAACTTGGCGTATTTGTTGATTTTTATATTCTGAGATCACGATCGGACCTGACAAATCCATCGATCGAGCTCGACTGTTGGGTACCCGGAGGTGTGTCTGCATTGATAAAGTTGTCTACTTTTTCCCTCTCTACTATGTTTGACAAAGAGAAATCGGACGTTTTCCGTCCGCTTTTTCCTGTTTTGGTTACTTTTTCGGAGATTTGATCCGGCTCGCGGTTTTTTTTTTGAGCAAGCCCGCCAAGAAGACGAAGTCAACCTCTGGAATTATTTTAATGTAGCTCAAAACTACGTGTCACATAGTTAATTTATTTGAATCAATAACTTTGGGTAAAAAACATAATAATTAGTTGTGGAGTTCTCGAGTATTCGATATCTACCACTACCAGGCAAAATTCAGTTGAGGTGTTGGGTATGTCCGGCACTATGTGTCATTGTATTTACTTGGCAAAAGCTAACGTGTATGTCGTAGTACGGGCGCTTGTCATCTCGCTGTAACAGGTGTCGAATCTAGTACACATATACATGTATTTGAAATGAATATACTAAACCAGACATCCATGATAGCGTGATGCTAGCGCCTGTGACTCGGTTTACAGTAAGCGAGAATCAAGAACCTTGTACGGTATAAATGATAAGCGAGCCTGAACAGAATGCACATCCACTTAGGTATGACAGTGGTCAATTGTAACGGAAAATGCATGATGACCGAAACAAATCGTGCTCCACCATGCTCCAATAACCGACAAGAACTGTTGACCTAGCATTCAAAGCTTAGAAAATCTCCATACAACAGCTAGCAAAGTTAGCAAAAATAAAATCTGGCCAACAATAGGCGATATTTGGCGACAAATAAGTTACTGTAAATTTACTAGTGTAAAATCCTGATTTCTAGGAGCCATACCTGACAAGGACAATCATCAAAGGTTGCAATTTTCGATGCACTAGTCATTTGTGTCGGTTGTCATTTCGACTGTACTGAACCATGTGCGTAATATCTATATCGAAAATTTACCGTGCGTTAAAAGTAAAGAATGTCTTTAGCCGAAAAGATCCGAAATCTTCGCAATCTATAAGCTTACATTTACACAATTCATTATTCATGAGGTTGGCGACTGATGTCCACTGTTTAATCCATCCTACTATGCTGTAATTGAGACATAACCCGGACTGGTGCTCTCGTTACAGCTCCTCTTTCCACTGGAGCGGAGTTCGTTCTGATCTCATGGATGTGTGCCCTCAACGACGTTATTGTCTCTTCTGATCAGCGCTTAAAATGCATGCTAAGATATTTTTGTGTTAGATGAATATGACAGGTGGATAGTAAAGTGATTTTGTAATGTAAACTGAGCTCAAACTGGCTTTGTAAATATGGCATGTGTGTTTTATGTTCTTGACGCTACTGAACATAATACTATTGCAGTAGACATCCCAAATTAGAAAAACTCAGGATATTGCTAGTTTTTGTTATAGTAAATTAACAAAGAAAGTGTCTTTAAGCTTTAGTTATGAGACAGAAAAATATTTAAACGAAAAAGGTAAAAATCGTGGCATTGTATATCTTTGTACTCACATTAATATGGTTCCATTTTTTCGTGGCTGACAGAGATCAGTATTTACAATGACAAAAGATCAACAATACAATATTATCTATGGTCTGGTAGAACGCAGTAATTTACGAAATGTTACATTAGAATAGCCTTATGAACATTTGTGATTCTGTTACTGCTTCAATTCTTCATTCCATCCTTGCATCTGATAAAAGAAGAATACTCGTCTTAAGTTGAAAGTTTATGCTCCAGTAAATTTTAGTTGATCATAGCCTGCTACAAATACCTAAGTTATATTTACAATTAGTAATATCACATGACATGTTCTCGAAATGACGGTGTTCTTGCATAAAGCGACCTGCGTTTGCACTTTGTATGCTCTTGGTTAGAAGTGCGCCATTGTCGACACTCGTGCAATAAAGTTTGGGATGCGAGGTCATGCTGAAACCAGCATATTACAGTGCGTGTATGTATACCGTCCGGATTCCAATGTGACACTTCGATACTCGTTCTGCTCAAAGCGTAGAACTATTAATTATTGAGGTACGTACACTGTAAGAATAGCGGACGCCAGACGCGTCTTTACGCGTTCAAAATGTAGATGTCGGTGTTCAAATTTGAACGGCTAGAGTTCATATTGTTAACACTAGTGTTCATATATTTAACAATGATGTTCTAAACCTGAACACGTTACAGCATTACAGAAATTTTGCAATACTGTATAACAATTAACAATCTTTAGTTTTATTTACTTTACAATGGCTATATTAAATTTACTACTGCATCGATGTTAGGCAAACGTACACGGATTTTGATGTAGCGAATTTCCCACTAAGTGAAAAATATCTCCGGTCTAAAATTAATGAAAGCATGTTTTTTTTTTCTAAAAAAGAAAGTATACAAAATAATTTTACACGTTTATTACGGGTTGAAATTTGGAAATTTTGAAAAGAAAATCAGATAACCACCATGAACGTTTTAATTTTAACATCGGCGTGCAAGAGGCGTTCTACTCCTTAACACTTGGTGTTCAAGTTTGGTGCCTCTTCTTATCCCGTCATGCATCAAAACGGAAGTTGCGACATTTTTCTAGTAAACGCACGCTGAAGTCGTGATCGTGCGGAAGCAAGACCAGAAAGGGTAAGTTTTCTCTCCAAAATAGTAAAAGGTGTTGAATTTTGAGCATCTATATTTGAAATTATTTGTGTAGTTACTTTGGAATAGTTCAAATACGAGAAGAGACCTTTTTTTTCTTTCAGTGGCTTGTATACCATACACTAGCTATCAATACGCAGCAGTGTTTTGGGCAATGGCGTATCGATCGCACTCGGGCCAGGGTCATCACCGCAAAACTGTGGCGATGACCCTTGACCCAAGCGCGATCGATATGCCACATAGTAATCACAGCTATAAACACATGTCTTTTAGTAAAACATAAGTTAAACATCCCAGAGAGTACACTCTTTATTGTTTCAGCATATGAGAGTTGGCCTTTCATTTACTTTTCATCAGTTGATGACAATAAGAAGCCAATATTTTGTAACGGTATCGAAAAGAGGCACTGAATACTAAAGTCACCCCTTTTCCTGAACCTGATAAGGCCACTTGTCTTTCATTTAAAGTCTCATGTCGCCATAATACCTATTGTTGCATTATTTTCAGGATGTGAAAAGTTGAATTTACCTGGTATTCGAAGAGTTATTACAGAAACTTATGGTGCAGAAATTGAAAAAGATGAGTGTAGAGGTAGCTGTCAAAAAACAAGCTTGAAAACCTAAGCTCATCTCTAATGTAGATTTAAACTTCCGAGGGTCAGTAACTGAATTTTGATAAGTTTCTGTATTTTTGTTCTGAATTTATCTAAGCTGTGGTAGAACGCTATGATCAACTAAATGTTACAGGAGAATAAGCTTTCAAATACGTTTAGTCTCCCTTATCAGATGCAATGGTGGAATGAATAATTGAAGCAGAAAGCGACAGAAAATTCTGAGTGAAAAATGTACACTCTGAATTTCTGAATTTCCGAAAATTTCACTCTGAATTTTCTGTCGCTTTCTGCTTCAATTCTTCATTGCACCATTGCATCTGATGAAGGAGACGTCACGTCTTTGAAGGCTTATCCTCCAGTGACATTTAGTTTATCATAGCCTGCTACCAAATCTTATATTATTTTGTATTGTAGATCAACACGTCTTTTGTTCTCGATTTGTTACTGTTTTTTAGCTTTGCTTTTAGCGACGCAGAGCTTATTTCATAGGTGAATGTGAGAGGCATCGTCCTCAAATTTTTACATCCCAAGCTTTTTCTTCAAAACGGCCAGTACGATTCCTTTAATATTTGGAGTACAGGTTCCCAGAGATTACCCTAATCATATATGTTCAAGTTATGGTGAAATACGCAAATTTGTATTTTTGAGGCGAATTTTGCTATTTTTGGCAAAAATCTTCTTCTCTCTTACTGGTGGTTCGACGTCTTCAATATTTGGTAAACATGTCCCTAAGAATGACCTTCGTAAAATTTGTGCTAGTTGTGATGAAATATTCAAATTTTTATTTTGCATGGCAATTTTTTTCGTTTTTGGTCAAAAAATCTTTAAAAAGCTTCAAATTACTCGATGAACAGCTTTGATGTTTTTGACATAAGTCTCTGAGGATAGCTTTTTCACATTGTTCAAATTATGCAGAGATATGCAAATTTGTATTTTGAGACATAAAGACATTTCAGACATTTTTAAGACATAGGGAATTATCAGAATGTGATATATTCAAGTTATGATGAAGCTGCAAGTTTATATTTTGGGGCCAATGTATATTTTTGGTCAAAAAATTTGTATCTTAAAAATTACCCGTCTGATAGCTTTGATATTTGCTACACATGTTTTTGGATGATCTCAATTTGATATGTCCAAATCATGGTGAAATCTTCAATTGTGTATTTTTTGCAGCTATTTTCCCATTTTGGTGAGGCTATCCCGAAGTGAGCTGTCAGAGATCCTTTACATAACACTACGAGCTCTTTCGATGTCCGAGTCGCTTGTTGTATTGCTATATTGGTGTTGAAATGGCTTACATTTAGGTTGTTGCCATTGGTTTTAGACTGCAGTTTCCTTTTACAAGTGAATTTTAGTAAGGACTGAAATTTCCAGGTTCAACAGCAAATGCTTATTGACATAAAGAACAAAACTTATGAAACGAAGTCAAAATTACTTAAAGTGTTTTTAATTTCTGAGAAGTAGAATTTTAAATGTCACTGATTTATTTCAGAGTTTATTTACAGGTATTACAAACAAACAAATCTTTTCGTTCATGAAGGACTTTGTTGGACAAGGAAATGGGTTTTACACCTCCAAGGACCCATTTACCCACTTTCTGCATGTTGTGTCTTACTGTGACACTTTGTGACATGTTGTGTTCGCTAGTACTTTATGTGGACAACTATATACCATGTGCATCAGAGAAGCCGTGACTAACCTTTTTCCAAGTTTGCAATTGTCTATACAAGAGGAAATGTCTTAAACTATCTTACAAAAATGGAGTAAACATTTCATACGAATACGTGTTTTAAACACAATAAGTACGCCAAATTTTAGCTTTTTCAAAGCAGATATTTTTGTACGTTTTTACAAGTATGAACATATAACGTAATCCAAATTATTAAGTTAAACCTGTTTTTTCATTACTTGTTCATATATTTTGAAAACGATCGACAGTGTTTATAAACATTTTATTTTGTTTATGTTTTGATAGGAAGATGTTTACACCGTTGGTGTTTTCCTCTGACAAACTTTACAAAAGTGGCCATGTTTATTTTCCCATTTTACACTAAATAATTGTATTTTACTCAAGAATTTTTTGTGTATTTTTAGAATAAAATAATTTTACTGAATATCAGTGGTCCGTTATGTTTCTTCCAGGCTTGAACACCCCCTGAACGCCAAAAGTTAATGTGTTCAACAAGTGCATATCATGTGTATAATCCTCTAACACACTTATCGTTGAACGGCGTCCATGCGTTCAAAAAGTGTTACAGCCCTTTGAACGCGTAAATTCGTTCAATTTTTTGAACACATTTCATGTGCAACGTGTGTTAGATATGGAACACCATGTGTTCAATATAATGTCTGATGAACACATAGTGTTCAAAATCGCACACGTGTGTTCAAAAATTGAACGTTGGTTGAACACATAGTGTTAAATATCTGAACGTCTGGACTCGTTCAAAAAGTGTTACAAAAAGGCGTTTAATTGGTGTGCTATCCTTAAACACTCAACTTTACAGTGTAGGTGGAGCAAACATAAATGGCCTTTTACACACAGCAAAATGACTGTGGCATCAAACTAAGGATGTTCATTCATTAGATTGCCGTATCTGATTTGAATCAACAACTCACAGCACCTATTCATCTAACGGAAATAGCAGTAGTCAAAAGTAATTGGCTAATTCCCAACCTAAAAGTAAGTTAAACGAACTAACTTGTAGCAATTCATTCTCAGCGCGACAATTCAAAACACTGTGAAGTTACGAGGCGCCAAATGTAAAAAAAAAAAAATTTACACAATCAAGCTTTTGTTAGAGATAGAAGAAAAGGTGGAAAATGTATATAGAGAGAGGAATTACACACCACACACACACACACACACACACACACACACACACACCTACACACACACACACACACACAACACACACACCCACACATATATATATATATATATATATATATATATATATATATAAATATATATACATACATATATGTGTTGCGTGTGTATACACACACACACAGATAAATTGCCCACACATATGTTTGCCTATGCATACGTATGCATACATACATATAGAAAAAAAACGCGCACGCATATAGCGTATTCATTCATACATGTAGAATACATACATACACACATACACACATTTGCTCTCCTCTCGCTTCTTGTAGGGCCTGATGAAAAACATGGTCCCGTCCTAGACGAATTTGTTAATTGGTGTGACAATTCATACCTTAATCCGAACGTAGTCAAAACCAAGGAAATTGTTTTTGACTTCAGGAGACAAAAACACAAACCTGTGGAGAGCATTATTCATGATCAGGAAGTTGAAATGTTTATATTTACACATATCTTGGCTCGATTTTTTGACGATAAATTGAGGTGGGATGCGAATTCTGAAGCAATTTTAAAGAAGGGGAAACAACGAATGTATTTTTTACGGAAATTTTGAATCCTTTTCAGTGAACAAGACAATTTTATCTCTCATTTACAAGTCTTTTATCGAAAGCATCATAACTTTTTCATTTATCTGCTGGTTCCAGAATTTAAGTTTAAAACACAAGAATTCCATAGAAAATATTGTCACTTTAAGTTCAAAGATTATTGGCGCACCACAGAGGAGCATTTTGTCATTTGCAAGCAACAGTGTCTGAGGAAAGCACGTTCCATTTTAAATTCATCAGAGATATTTTAAATTCAGAATTCAAACTGCTTCCTTCGGGAAGACCTTTTAAGTGTCCAGTTTGCAAGACAAACCGGCTCAAGAATTCTTTTATTCCAACCGCTGTGCGGTTTTTAAATGATGTATCTTAACGGTCGTTGTGTGTTGTCACTATTTTTTTTAGTTTTAGTCTAGTTTTGTTGTTTATTGTGATATTTTGTGTGTTGTCCGCCAATCTGAATTGCCCTTAAGGGATGAATAAAGTGAATTGATTGATTGATTGATTGATTGATTGATACATAATAAGTACGCACATACATACATACATACATACATACATACATACATACATACATACATACATCGGACTTTGATACAAGCTGCGATACAACTGCAAAAAGTTTATATATATCGGGCCTCGTTCTGATGATACAACTACACACAGCAAAATTTTACATACAGTCTCGTTCTGAGGGCACAGCTATGCCTGGGAAGTTTTATACACAGACTCGGTGGGTAAATTTACATACAAACTCATTCTGAAGACACAGCAAGCTGGGAAGTTTTATACACAGACTCGGTGGGGAAATTTTACATACAGCTAGCTGGGAAGTTTTATACACAGACTCGGTGGGGAAATTTTACATACAGCTAGCTGGGAAGTTTTATACACAGACTCGGTGGGAAAATTTTACATACAGCTAGCTGGGAAGTTTTATACACAGACTCGGTGGGGAAATTTTAATACAGCTAGCTGGGAAGTTTTATACACAGACTGGGTTGGAAAATTTTTCGTACAGCTAGCTTGAAGTTTTATACACAGACTCGGTGGGAAATTTTACATACAGACTCGTCTTGGATTAAGTGTAATACCTAGTGATGCTTGTTCGCAGAAAGTGAGATTGACTCTGCCTGGTATCAGACGCGACTAGACCCTGGCAAGACTTATACACCCATAGTGCTGGCGCTTGTGCTATTCAAGTGCATTTGAACTTTCTGGTTTATTTTAATCTAGTAAGCTAGCCAAACAATGATCCTGGTATTGCTTTCAGGTGAGATCACCACAGATTCGGGCTGCCTGTAGCCTAGCCCTGTGTACATGTCTGTGTGTTCCCGGCATTATACGGCTGTGATGGAGGCTGTATAACGCCGGGAATACACAGACCTGTACGCAGGGCTACTCGTCAACCATACAACAGCGTCAACCATACAACTATCGTTCACTGAGACCACTGCAGTCCGTCCCTGTGCAACGAACTTTCGCGGTCTACACAGTTACGAGAATAGAGACAAAAAAAAATACTGAAATCTTGGTGCGAATAAACCATGCACAATGATGGGTGAAGATAAATTTCAGTAAAAAGATAGCAATTCTTGGTCTTGGACTTTTCTTGGGTCATTTGACACAAGGAGCATGTAGGTACACGCGAGCATGTAGCTAAGGGACTGATCAGTTGCTTCAGCCGGGGGGGTGGTTGATTCATGGGGTCACCCTGTTTTTGACGTTGGTGATTGGGGTGGTCACCATGTTTTTGAAATGCCCAATCGGGGGGGGGGGGGGGTCAGTGTGTTTTTCAAGTTCAACAAGGGCTCATACTTAGATAAAATGTATTGTGCCAGCCACAAACTCAGCATTGAGTTTCATTTTTCGGCGCGCCCTTCGGGCGTGTTACTTTAATAATAACAAGACATATAATTAGAGCCATGCCCTAGTACAAAACTTTATATATTTGACATATATATATATTTGAGATATCTGTATGTTTAAAATTTTTCGGCGCGCCCTTGGGCGCATTTCTTTAAAATATCAAACATATTTTTCAGCACGCCCTTCATATGAAAAGCATGGCAAGTTCCTGATACTTTTCTGTTATCTCTATGAGAATTAGTATTAGAAAGAAACATCTACTAATATTTCAATCACATTTTCCTTACAACATTCTGGACATCTGCTTATGCATAAAGAGAGTTGGAAACATACAGCTCATTCAAAATACTGTACTCAAACTTTAGAATTGACACTTTTATGTGTCATAAAAGTAGCGGCTGCTGCCTATCTTACAACTGACATGACACCAATTTCATTAAAACACAGAATGACTGACGTTCCACCTTTTGTTTTACCTTGTTTCACACAGGCGGGGGGGGGGGGGTTCACCCTGTTTTGAAAAGTTGGAATGTGGGGTCACCCTGTTTTCAAAAGTTGGAATGGGCGGTTCTGCTACTTTTCGACGTCGGCAAAAATAATCCACCGCCCCCCAGGCCGAAGAAACTGACCAGTCCCTAACACAAGGGTTGTGTTTACAAGAATTAGAATAGATCAGACACTCAAAACAGCAGTAAATCAGCGACGCTCAACCGACTTAATATACGAGATTCATGGAAGACGGCATGGTGGTCGCAAGAGATCTCCTTCTACCTCAATGCCATGTTCAATGAATCTCACATACTCTATTGGCTGAGTGTCGCTGATTGACTGGTGAATTGGAATGTCTGATCATTTCTAATTCTTGTAAAAGACAACCAAGCACCATGCTCTGTGTACCGCCATTCTCCTTGCGTCGAATGCCCCGAGAAAGCCTAAATAAAATTTTTGTCTCTCTTCTCTTAACTCTGTAGACCGCGAAAGTAGGTTGCAAAGCCAAATGCAGTGACCTGCAGTGAACGAGCACTGTGTGGTCGACGCCTAGCGCATGTCCTTTCTTCTACGAACAGCCCAGATCAGTTGTGATCTCTCGTGATAGCAATACCACGGTCATTGTTGTCGCTAGCACAAAATAACTTGCACACTTGCCCTGTATCCGCCATACAGACTTAATTGGACTTCGCATTGAATTGTGGGTAAGGTAGTTCGAATTCAGTAAGTCAGAGCGAGGCACTATGTATATAAAATATTGCAGCTCTATCAGTAAGTCAGGGCGAGGTTCTATGTATACAATATTTTGCAGCTCTATCAGTAAGTCAGAACGATCAGGTTCTATGTATAACAAATTTTGCAGCTCTATCAGTAAGTCAGAACGAGGTCCAGCTGTATCAGTAAGTCAGAGCGAGGTTTCTATGTATTTAAAATTTTGCAGCTCTATCAGTAAGTCAGAACGAGGTCCAGCTGTATCAGTAAGTCAGAACGAGTTCTATTATAAAAAATTTTGCAGCTGTATCAGTACGTCAGAACGAGATCCTATGTATATAATTTTTTTCGCAGCAAGGCTGGTGTAAATTTCGACCCCTGTCCAGGTCTATAGTCTACGTATGTATGTATGTATGTATGTATGTATGTATGTATGTATGTATGTATGTATGTATGTGTAGTGTGTGTGTTAATGCATGTTTGTGCGAAATTATGTGTGTACATGTATACGTATGATGTATGTATGAACGTATGTATGTATCTAATGTCTGAATGAATACACTCTATGCGTACGCGTATGATTATATATATATATATATATATATATATATATATATATATATATATATATATATATATATATATATATATATATATATATATGTGTGTATGTATGTATGTATGTATGTATGTATGTATGTATGTATGTATGTATGTATGTATGTATGTATGTATGTATGTATGTATGTATGTAAATTGTTTTTTTTTTACGTTTGGCGCCTCGTATGAAGTTCATGAAGCATTTGAACTACATACAGAGTCGTGCATTACACGCAAACTTATGACAGCAATCTTACTAAGCAATGTATATATCGCTGAACAGGGTTTCAGGTTGTTGGCTTCAGCTTGAAATTCCACAGACATGGCCCTGGATCCATCGGCGGAATTCGAACCTTATGCGAGTGTAAAAAACAGCCCGCCTTACGGTCCACCAATAGATCGATTGGTACAATTGCAATTTCCTTTATTGATTCACAGACTCGGAGAAATGCCTTCTCCTTCGCACTGGAGATTACTCGTTTGGCTTACTCAGAGGTACTAAGAATATATAGAGTATTGACTGCACGAGACATCCAGAGTTCTTAGGTACTACATTGTATTTATTTCAAAGAAGACAAGCTTACAGTAGCCATCACCCAAGTTTCTCCCATGTCTCGGCACAGAGCGACGACTGACATTGTTTTCGTCTCGCTCCTTATAGTCATTTGTCTATCCATCGTATTGTTAGGACATGTTTAATGACTGAAAGGCGTGTGGCTTCATTACTACAATACCTAAGAATTTCCGAAAATAGATTCCTCCAGTCAATAAACGTATGGCGTTTATTTGCATGATGCAAAGTCGTGACGTCATTCTATTTGAACTGTCAATTACACAAAACTCATGTATCTCGTAATGTGTCCCTAGTTATGAAATGTATCAATGACCAGCACCATAGAAATTGTTTGATCTGTCATTCACAATTGTAACCAGCTCATTGACCTGTACGCAGACTAAAGAAGAAGAAAATAATATTCAAGGTGGAGGTCTCTGTATCACTACCTACACTGCACTTTGAGCAACTGTATGAATTCATTAAACGCGAAGTTACAGGATCGTGGGCGCACAATATGGGTATTACTAATGACGCATCAGTTTGCATCGCTTTTGCCGTATGATAAAATTAAATAATCATGATGGGCTCTTTCGTGACATATGCAAAGAGGGGTCAAACGATCGTACAGGGAACACAATGTGAAACATATGCGCTCTCCTACAAAAACGGAACATTTTTTCAGTTTATTTTCGACTCAAGTTTAGTCACTATATCACCGACATTATATGCAAGATCCAATGATAATGAACACTTGAAACATGACAAAATTATGGCATTCTTGGACCAAACACGGCACGACCGATCAGTAGCGTTTTTTTTTACATTTGCATAGATTTACGATAATCCGGCTTTTATAGGGGAAATTCCTGTAATCCCTTTTCACCCCAAGGACCCCGGTGTCTATATCAAATGTATACTTTGTCCCATTATGGATGTTATCAAATATATAGTAATTAGGGAATATCCATAAACCATGTCATTCTGTAACGTGGTTCGACCGCCCAGAAATATAGTTCCCGTTTTCACGTTTCCTGACAGTATATTTAACATTAGGAGAATCCCAACAGTACAGTGATGGAGTGTTTTTAACTCAAGTTAGAAAAATAAAAACGTATTTTATCACAAAATTATTGAGAATGTGAGAACACAAGGGTTCAACACTGGTGTTCTGATACTCTCTTGAAGGATCGGAATTGATGTTTTTTTCTCGGTTAAGTTAAATACTGCAGGCTGCACCTGATCACCATAATGCTTTGAAAATGACACAATCTTCGGACCCTGTGCGTTGAAAGATTGTTATACAAGAATCTTTCAGTGAACAGGGTCCGAAGTGTTTTGCCTGAACTAGTTATAAGGCGTCAATGGTCTCTTAGGGCAATAGAGACGCCAGTAAGACATGACGTCAGTAACCGCAGATCGCCATCGGCCGCTGTGTATCTCGTTCATTTCGTTGTGTTTGACTTAATATTCCGTAAAATCGTGTCATACGTAGATGTCGACCAAACGAGACTTCTAATGCCGGTATGTCGAACGTGGCAATAGCGCTGATCGCAAATGACGTAACTTTTTCTATCATTAATATTCATAAATAAATATTTGTCAGCATTTTCCGCATAAACGACGACAATAAAACCTGCTACTGTTACCATGCCTACAATTTGTCCGCATCATTCAGGCAGAGATATCTGAAGTCGAGCGCGTGCAGCTATACTTTTTATTAAGGTTCAAAAATAATAGGATTGTGTTTAGTCATTGACATGTGCAAAAATTATGCGGCGACTGAATTTTTTCATTTTTTTATATTTTGGTGGAATTTGATACATTATCTTTTTTTTCGTTGGGGCAAAAGAAAAACTGACTATAAAGACTTGACGCGCACACTTTGAAGTGATGCGCGATGCGGGTGGTAAACAGAAACAAATCATTCTTTGTTGCCTAACAAACCTAAAACGCGATCTACGCTATCAGAGGTTATATGTGTACTGGAGATTTTTGATGATCGAATGATTCATGGAATCTTCTATGAAAGCTTAGCGGCAAATGGAAAAGACAAACAAACAACAAAAAACGGCAACAAAAACAACAACTCTGCATTTTTCCATCTATTACTACGAGGGCGATTATTTTTTTCAGGTATGGTTGTACCGTGGTCACGATCACCTCAGCACTGCTGTCAGACAAACCTACACACAATAATTTTGATATTGAATCGCTGATTAAACTACAGCATTAAAAATCCTATGGAAAACGCATGTAAGGATATCACTTGCTGAGAATATGATACAACTAATCCTTTTATATCGTATTCTCAGCAAGTGATATCCTTATCTTACTCTACGATTATCTCAGCCAAGTTATATACTGAGCCGTTGATTGAAAACTGGCGTTGACATACACGACCAACACAATAACTGTCACCGACACCAGACAAACACTGCATAGACAATGCAATGGTTTTCGTCTTTATCATTTACATCAAACTGGTGAACAGAATTATTCTATAAAGCGTGCGTAAATTATGTCTTCTGGCGCCCTCTATTCCTGAAACTGAATTAGTGACACATGATGGCGTTGCAGTAAATAATAAATATAGATGCAGGGCTCTATGGGAGTGATAATGTTCCAATATCCCTGTCAATCTAACTCAAGTATTAGCCAAGCCAATACAACGCTGAAATCCAGGACTACTTCATTGTCCTAACACGTTGAATTTTTACATGTAGAAGCAAACGTTGAAATTGCAATCACTCAGCTGTACATTGTTTGCTCGCGTGATTGTGTACCGAGTGAACAAATTGAAAACTGTGTCAGTGAGATTCGTCAGTGGATGCATGATAACATGCTTGTACTTAACGACAGCAAGACTGAGGTTATAAGATTCTCCTCTAAGTTTGGTAATGGTAACCAACCACGAGAGTGCGATGTACAAGTCGGGGGTGTCAGTGTGCATTCATCATCTACAGTGTATGACCTTGGTGTCACATTTGATGCTTCAATAACCATGACATACCAGGTTGCAAATTTGTGTAAAACAGCGTCTTTTGCTTTATGGAGGATTAGTAAAATCCGAAATATTTTAGACCAGGAATCAACAGAAAAATTAGTCCACGCTTTTGTTACTTCAAGGCTCGACTACTGTAACAGTCTTCTTTATGGACTGCCAAATTATCAAATTAATAAGTTACAGGCTATTCAGAATGCCGCTGCACGATTAATCACTAAAACAAGGAAAACAGAACATGTTACACCATTACTTAAGAGATTGCACTGGCTTCCTATAGAGAAACGGGTTGAATTTAAAATAATTTGTTTGACTTACAAAGTTTTAAATAATATGGCTCCTTCGTACCTAAGAGAGCTTTTACATATTCGTTCTTCTGGCCGCACTCTTCGCTCTTTTACAGATGGAGCTTATACACTTTATCAGCCTATTGTTAACACGGCTTTTTATGGAGACAGGTCATTTTCTACAAGTGCTCCAAGGTTGTGGAACAGGCTGCCCATTTTACTCCGTTGCAGTGAGAATTTAACATTTTTAAATCAAACCTTAAAACGTTTTTATTCACCGAATGACTTTTTATATCATACATTTTAAATGCCTTTTCACTTTTTATCAAGTTATGTACAGCGCTTTGAGATGTGTTTACATGGAAAGCGTTTTTTCAAGAAATAAATATTATTATTATTATTATTCTATTTTCTATTTGTATTGGACATAATTAATTGATAAAGGAATGACAACCTTGATACAAGATATGAAATTGCAATCACTTTTTTATCGCCATTTGCATTGTTTTCCGGTAGTACTTTATCTTCTGAAACATGCGTTTTACAAAATAGTTCATTTGACATATTTGCATATGAATACTAAACAGCTTGTATTGTTCTAAATGACTCATATACGCTTCGATTCAAATACTCGGACTCTGAAATGTCAAAATCTTTTGCTCGTTTCTGCTTTTATTTTGAAACTTTTGCGTGAATTGAACTTTTGCAAAAGTAAGATTATTTGATAGATTGGAGTTGTGCACGGGTCTTATTGACTTTGAAAAATCGATAATTTTGGTGATTTGTTTCTCTTTTGCTAAAATATATTCAGGTAACAACAATGCGGTCTGTCAATTTAAGAAGCGGAGAATTGCCCTACAGTAATATTGACCTGCCTTTGGCAAGTATCAGTCAAATGCAGTTACCAGAGTAAAACTTGAACTTTTGGAGGTATTTTCGACCGTTCGACGTTACATTTTTTAGGACATGTGTTTTATTTTGTTGATTTTAAAGGGGTTTTGGACTTTCCGCCATTTAGTTGTGTCATAACTTCTATTCTTAACACTACTACGGGTAGGCCTTCGACCTTCGATCGATGTAATTATCCTAAGCGAATATATTATCCCCCTTTCGAACCGAACCGAACTGAACTGAACTTACTATTCAAGCAACACTGCATACACCTGTGAATGAAGGCACCGGTACACTCATCATAGCTCACAGTACCGGTGAGGTGGATTCCTCACACTACGAATGCAGCTGGGCATAAACCCTGAGTGAATAATCTAGCTGGGAGCTTCGGTCTGACAATCACTTTAGGAACTTTAAGAAAGCTGTTTGCGCATCGCGCCCAAGAGTTAATCGACTGACGCAAAATTAAATTGACAGATGACGTTTATTACAGTACTAATATGATAAAAATAAGACAAAAGAGACAAGGAAATTCGAACGACTTTGATTTCCATTGTGATAAACTTTACCTCAACACTGGTAATGTCAACAAAGTGACTATACGGCAATACTTGGCAGATGACAGGAAAGGTCTAACACTTTTACAGTGTCCCAGTCCATATAAAGATGTTATGTCATCTTGAATCAATTCATACCGGGTCTATACATTGATCACAGTGATAGCTCATATTGTAGAAGTAGTTTCATTTTATAATACATGCGGTCAGGTGGCAACTGTGAAGACTTTTTGAAACAAGGCATTCGAAATGTTATTCGGAAATGGCTAAGTGTGTACACCTTTTAACAAACGGTACAAAGCGTGTGTAGTTGTCTATAATGGATAAGTTGACTTTTGTTTTATAAATGCATCGAAAAGGAGGTACAAATTTACAAGACTATAGGGTAATACGATCGCTTTTTCGAGCAATGTCAGACTGACAGGCGCCATTGAGTAAGATATTGTATCGTGACAGGTTTGAATATACAATGCACTTATCTCATATTCAGTTCCAATGGATCATTGGCAAAAATAATGCTTTACCAACTCCACAACAAGAAGAACACTTTGCAGTGGTGGTCACTTTTCTTAAGACTCAAAGTATACCCCGTTTCAGTTCGCTTCGACGTGCAATAAGACGACACCACTCAAGATGTCTGTGTGTCGCAGATATCTCGAAAAATGAATAGATAGAAAAGAGTAAGCACTTACAATAAAATAGTGTAACCGTCATAATACTACAGGTTGATGAAATACTTTTTCGGACACTTGCAATCGATTTTATTAAATTGTTGTATAGAAGATATAGTTTCCCGAAATTCGGAAGTGTTACGTCTAAAGACTATGCTACTGACTGTAAGCACACTGACTGAAAGTTGTCATGAAGTGTTGGACCAAGGAAACGACCACAGCACAAACTGTTTACAAAATTTATGCTTAACAATATTTTAGAGAAATTGTAACGTTGCACCATTGTCAAGAGAGGATAGTGAAAATCTGTATATTGAATGTACATTGCTACGCAACTAGTATATGATAATCCAATGACATCATCATTTATGAAACCTGATTATAACAATACAAACTTGACATACAGTATATGAATATCATTCAGCCAAGTTTCAGACCACTTATCATGTCGTTCCAGGCTTCATTTTATGTTTTTCCTCGTAACGAATGTATAAATAATAGAAACCCATGGCAAGACAATACAAGCAGTTTGTACCGGGGCATTTGAGCTAGCTTTATATTAATTCTGCAGCCGTCCCCACTTGCTAGACGCTCGTGCGAGGACGGCCGCACAGTTACGCAATAATTATTTCATTTGAAATAGTAAAAGGCCATGTTGCGTCTGGTGTTAAACTTTCTGTTAACGGATAAGATTTGCAAAATTCCAATATTCCTAAGGAGCACCAATTGCAATGTGATGCTTTGATATAAAATAGCGTTGACTGTAATTATTATAGAATAATGATGTATTTCCCCTTTCGTCTGTGTTTACGATTTTTTAGCCTATTTTTTTATTTTACGGCGTCATGTATATTAAATTTGGACAGAAATTTCAAGAATATACGGTCGAGAAAATGAATCAAGGTTGAATTTTTGACGGGAAATCATTGGGACACTAAACGCTATAAAATTGTATGTTGCTAAAAGTACATATATTTATTCTGGGGTTTTGTCATGTTGTAATGTATTCCATGTTGTTTTATATTGGGGTTTTATCATGTTGTAATGTATTCCGGGTTGTAATTTACTCCACGGTGCGTCTGGTTGTAAATGTCCTCGTCATGAAGAAAATTTGCGAAATGCAAGTTTCTCTGATGAGCACCAGTAGCGTTGATTGTGTTTTTAATTGAATTTTGTAATTTCCCATTTCGTGCGTGTTTACGATTGTGTTTTTAACCTGTTTTTGTATTTTACGGCACCTTGTAAAGAATGTCAAAAATATATCAGATTTCAAAAATATGTCAAATTAAACATGGTATATTTTTCAAAGTACTCATGTAATAGAGTAAAATCACTTGTTACATTGTTCCATTTCATATTCTATGGTTGGGAAACCATGCAAGGGACTAAACACGTCACCAATACCATAACTGAGAAAAATGACACCTAGAAGAAGACTTCCAAATAACATTCTTGTTTTCGGCTAAGTTCTTCCTGACATTGTTCATGTTCTTAATACGCTAAAATTTACGTCAAATTGTGATGCTACATACAAAATAATCTTTCATCGATTAATTTTTGAACTTTTAAGGTTACCTCACAACGATCTATTAAAGGGAAACAGTGCATTCCATTATCAGGAAAAATACGTTTACTCCCATAATTTAAGAACCAAGCGCATCAACATAATGAAACCCTAGGACGATGTTCATGTTTAATTACATGACAATACACATATTACTTTTTCCCCTTTTCAAATGCATGCATCGTAATGCTTATCACACGTTTTACATTTCCGAACAGGATGGATGGGCACCATTACATCTTGCGGCGTACAATGGTCATGAAGCCACTACAAGATTACTGTTGCAATCTAGAGCAGTTATCGATGCACGGGACACTGTAAGTAATCTCAACTGCAATGTCGCATGGTAGCTAGCAAGTCACTCATAATTATATATATATATATATATATATATATATATATATATATATATATATATATATATATATATATATATATAATTTATACTTATGACATGGTGATGTGATATCGAATAGTTAGTAGTTTTGTGAATAAATTAATCCCTTTCATTAAGCTTATGACGGCAAGCAGTAATTATAAAAAATGTTTGCGTCATCTAGTGAAAACAAATATTAATGCACATACAAATTGAATGTAAAACATTGAACAGTCTGCATATTAATTGTTGTCAAAGCTGAAATGAAGGTAAATGGAAGTATTATGCCCGAATCGTGTCAGTAACACACTGGAGTGCTTTCGAGAAAGTGAATTAAAAGTTGCATTACTGTCACGAAAGCATGGTGCACACTAAACGCTACACAATTGTATACACACATTATTGTGTGATATCATGTCATAAAGATTTAGTACGACTAAACATCAATTTTTACATTTATTGTGTCGCTATCAATAAAAATAAATAATGCTCTTTTATGGAGGTATTTAGAAACTGCTGCTTTCATTGTTGATTTTACTTCTGTTAAAGATCACTTCCGCTTCACTCTATCCTTCATCTAATACAAGGGTAACTGATAAAGAGTCGTAGTTTTGTCCAAGGATGTGGAAGCCAAATTTACAATGCTCGGAATATTGACTTAAAGGGAAAATTTACAACTTAAGGATGATTTTACATAATCATGTGCCAGCTTTGTGGTCATTTACCCCGGAAAAGTTATTTTCGCCATTTATAACTCGCGCGATTTTTACAAAACCGAGACGATAGAAATGGTACAGGAAGTTACCCATGTAATTTCAATCTTTGGATAAAAGCTCCAGGCTAGAAGCTTGCATCATGTGATATGGAAGGGACCATCTTCCCATGGTATTGCATGACAAGTTTACTTGGCGATATTTCCACAGTGCTTTATACAGTTACGTGGTACCACTTTCTTTCAAAGAATATCCTAAGCATACCTAGCAACAATCCTTGGTTGCACTTGAATCTTTTTCGTCGATGAGCTTTTCAAGTCTATGCTGTTGGAATGTTGGAAAATGTTGGAAAATCTGATTTAGAGAGACCTAGTCGCTCATCCCGGACTCACATCACGTTCTAGTCACCTGCCATTGTTGCAAAGTTGCAGACAACACTATGGTCACGTGACCGGGCACTTTTCCAAATTTGATCTGAACTATTTCCCTAGGGAAATAGCTTTTCAAAAATACCCTCTGACGTCACTTTTGTCGATTCAATGGGTACTAGACGTATCTATTTCTCATCACGTGACGTATTCTGGCGAATAGCGACACGGAATGAGCATGTGGTGTGTTATAAATGTCACTATTTCACTAGCCACTTGGCGTTTTAAGTCTGAATAAAAACGATTAAATGAATAATTTCTTGTACACTCTTTTGTATATCACTTTTTTCTACTATGTGCTTCGCTCTAAATGTTTGCTTCGGCTGCATATGCATTTGTTCTCACCAAATAACCAGAAGTCGGAAGGTTCTCAAGTCTACGGGCTTTTATACGCGATCACACCAAGCTACGAGGTCGCACGACTCGAACTGTATTGCGGAAATGCATTTCTTCAGGTGATCCATGTTTCATTCCTACGGCGGGAATTACTGCTGCCGCTGAATCAGAGTGTACGCCTTGACGTAGCTGCATGCACCAATCATGTACTGCCGCATGTGACTGCCAATCTGACGAATAGTTCCCGTTCGTCATGCTTGGTTAACATATTCAAGCTCGTTCAACCAATGCGAGAACCATTGATTTAATATTTACGAAAGGAAAATATATAAGATTTTATTTTACTACAGCTAGTACTAAATACGTTTGTAAGGAGGCGTAGCAGATTTAATCCGTACTGAAATCTTGAACATATAGTGTAGATTATAAATATTCAATCGAACGAGCCTGTTATGGGTCACCCACGCTAACCGGTACGCAACTACGGACATGCAGGTTTCAGGCTATACTGTAGACGAACATGTTAAATGTTACAGGTTGTCAAATTCTTCTCCAAAAAAGCTAGTCACGCTTGTGTTTTCACATTTTTTTAGAAGAGAAATTTTTATTTGCAGTGTTTTCGAGTTGACATGCTCAGTATCCTGTTTTATGTGCGGAACTGTGAAATGTCATGTTACGGATGTACGGGACGGGGTTTAGCGCTTAGACTAGCTGTTTGCTAGCCGTAGCTGATTTCTCCTACCGTGGTGTTGCTTGATGGAGGATATTTTAATATATATATATATATATATATATATATATATATATATATATATATATATATATATATATATATATATATATATATATATATATATATATAAATAATACATCGGTGTATTGACAAAAACTATGAATTGAATCCATCTAAATCTAAAATGAGTCAAACCTTTTTTAATAAAAAGCCTTTTGTGCCCAATTTTCTGGCAATGAAGTCGTAAGACTTCGTCACATTTTTTGTCAGGGGTCGCTTTACCATTTCACGCATGAAGTCGAAGGACTGAAACTTCTCCTCCCATTTGTAAATACGTATGGAAACCACACTTAACTCAAGAGCAAATAGTGATATTTGCAGAGCAATCGTCGATTGACAGTCAGTTCACACCTCAAGTAAGGTATCTTTTCATATGGAAATGATTTCGAACCTACAGCGCTTGTGCCGGGCAATCTTGGCATGTCAGAAAATGAGCCCAGGTTATCGTGTATTACATTATTTGCCAATTGGTTTTGCGAAACTCCTTTTGGATTTGAAGCAAAAAAGTACAAAATTCAGATGAATTTCCAAAACTCGGACAGGAAATCTCGTAAATTTCTCATACGTAGTGAAGTTTGACCGATATGCAGATCGGAACTGCATCGCGTCGGTTATCGTCATAATCGATAGTACTTGCACACATGGATACGTCGTACGCTCTATGTTAGTGACGATAGAATAAAACAGAGGAAGTCAAATAAACTGGATTTTTTGAGACTCATTGAGGTACAAACGACACTCCATTGGAAGCTATATATGGATACCGTACCGCTTCACACCTCTGTGCCGGGGTATTGAACATTTGTTGATTTGTCATTCTGAGTTTAGCATCAAAAGTTTGGCAGTGGCAACGCACAGTAAGTGAGGCTACCCACAATTCCCCTTGATTTGTTCACTCAGACATTGTTTGCTAAAGGTTTTTCAATTTCATCAGTTTCTTAACATTTTAACTGACAATTTCAGTTCAGGATTATTTGTTAAAACTATGTTCCAAAATTATTGATTATGTTTAAAAATCAAGAATAAAATGAATGAGAAGTTGATGTTTGGAGGTGCTAAAAATTGCACATTTGTCAAGATAAAGTTATCAGCAACTAAGATGGTCTCATCATACCACTTGTCAGACATGAAAATTTCCTTTGTTACGAACATTAAAAAAAATCATTACCCTTTCTTTTGCCAACACAGATGCAACTTATTCCCTTGAAAATGTTGTGTATGGCTGTCAAAAATCTATGTCAACAAAATTACAAAATTGCTATCTCCTCCACGGAAAAGGGGTTGATCTTCTCATTATTCAGAGTGAGAAATCAGAAAATTATGATTATCAGAACTATGTTGCCAGAATTTTGAAATATGGACCGGGTTGTTCTGTGCACAGAAGAAATTTGCTTCAATTCAGTGAGTGATCTCCGTGTGTACAGATCATGGAGAATTGTGGGTAGCCTCACTTACTGTGCAACGCGGCACCATTTTACAAGTGGTATAGCCACAAACTGATGACGTCAAAGATGTGCGTACTTATGGAAATGAGGTCAAAGGTTACCTTCTAAAAGGGGCGATAAATTATTTTGGGGGTAAGAGTTAGGAATGGGGGCTTGGAAACTTAGGGGAAAATGAATCAAAAGAGGGGTCCCAATTTTTTAAAACCGCCACTCATTTCCCTCTTTATATAGTATCCTAATACTATATCCACGTCTTCTTCAGCCTTCCTGATACCAATATGGAAGCAACGGTTGATTAATGACAGGGAGAGAAGTGTTAGTTTTTAGTTACAAATTTTTACAAAAAAATTTAAAATATCACTAGCGGGCTCGAACCCAGCGCCTACAGCATGTGAAGCAGTACCTATAATCTGTACTCCACGAGAACAATTTGCGAGAAAAGGATGCAATGTTCAATATAACGTTTGAATGATAATGCTAAGCAGGAACTGATTAATGTATAATGTTCAATTGTAAATATTTGAAAGCCTTTACGCATTTTTCTTCTTTTATTTAATATATGCCACTGCATTGATTGCTTTATTGGCTATCTTTATTTTTTTTCTTTGCATTGTCGTGTTTGTTGTGCAGATTTGTTACGGTTTG
The DNA here is from genome assembly GCF_041260155.1 of Ptychodera flava. Taxonomy (NCBI): domain Eukaryota; kingdom Metazoa; phylum Hemichordata; class Enteropneusta; family Ptychoderidae; genus Ptychodera; species Ptychodera flava. The sequence continues at coordinate 370,490 of NW_027248380.1, read as the reverse complement.
AATATTTTTTTTTAAGATTATTTGTTGTATCTGCAAAGTTAACTCATAGTAGTGTCGCTTGTTTAGGATGTTTTATATGTTGAAAACTTTGTGTTTGATATTTATTCTTGAATTTTGCCATTTGCTGCCTTTTTACAATACGAAAGGTGTGTGTTCCGTTTTTGATACGAAGCACTTTGTATAAAAGTGGTTCATCACTCAACATGAAATGCAATATTCTATTGCTATTGTAGATGAAAACGTGAACAACAATTCGTTGAATATGCCACGAAGATGACATTATAAAAATTCCACCGATCGACGAAGTGTATAAAGTACAGAAGCAAACGAAATTCGTTACAAATATAATGACATAGTGTCCCCATCACTGTACTGTCACTAGCACGAACTCATCTTTTCGTTTGGTTTGTGTATTCCCAGTGTCACACATCAGCGGCAGTGGCCTCCTGGGCAGTAAACTTCGGCGTGACATTAGTTTTTAGACCGTCCAAAAACATTTTGCACAGTATGCTGTTATGTGCAGTGTTGAATCGATGAAGGGGGCTGTTAACTCAAAGGATAAAGAATTGAAATATGTTGAACAAGAGACATACACGCCTTAGCTTTATTGGCGAAACGCATCCTCCACATGAACCCGTAAAGATAAGTTGGAAATAAGTCTGAAGCTGTTAAGCCCACCCAAGTTCGCTAGGCATTCATTTCCACTTGCCTTCCAAGGTGTTGCTGTAGGCGAAGGTTTGAGGATCCACAGAATGAAGACAATGATTAGCGGTGAAATGAGAGAACTGAGTAGACTTGGACAACGATGAATAAGCCCCCACCCTCACCCACGCAATTCATCAGAATAATACTGTAACCTGTAGGAACAATTCGATAAAGCATTGGCATTACGTACGCCGGTCAACATAAATTAAAAAGCAAGCACAAATATCGCGACCAATGACTCCAATCACCAAATGTCTGTCACTGTGTCGAGCCAAGCTGTATTTGGACTTCCTGAATTTGAATTCATTATAGGTGATTTTTACATCCGTGGATTCATAAATTTCACAGCCGGTCCAAAAATCTATTGGGAGGCATGGTCGCTAAGAAAAGGAAAGAAATTTCTGGACAAAAATTAAACGAATCAATAGCAGAGTTTGAATTAATGTACAGGTGTGATTTTTTGTCCGTAGAACAAGTGATGCAAATGAAAACAGACAAAGTTTTTTTGCCGTCATATTAATTATTATTTGCGTTTGAATAAACTCTGAATTCTGTTACGTGACAGCGTGCCGTCTTTGACAACTGCTGTATTTAAAGCCGGGATTTAAAGCCATTCTTTGGGTTCATTTTTTCGAATGACTGACATATGGAAGCAACGCGAGCAGCTATTCCAGAAAACTGGCATAAATCTTTTCCACGTAGATCAATATAGCTCCGTGCCACCACAGTACCTTTCGTGAATACTTTGGACATAGCGTTGTGAGCTAAATATTGTCTATTTTACAGTTTCAAGTGCGTTATTGATTGAAATTTCGTTCTTGTACACGGTCAGTGGCATCGACAACATAGCCGTTGACTATTTCAAACTGCTGGCAATCACAAAGTGTGGCGTAGAAGGTGCTAATGATCAAACATTTGCTGTGTACACCGGATCACCTACGATATACACAATGCAACAAAATCCTCAAATAAACAACATTCAATCGATACAAACCCGAAAACAGGTAAATGCATACTGCCGCGATTGTATAGTTACGAAAGTTTTTTTTTTTTTTCATATTTTTATTGGAATATTCTTGTGACAATGCACATGAGGTATAAGGTATGTGTGTGTACTTAGGCCCAAAAGCAGGTGTACTGTTTACGGCAGTTCTCTTTTTGGGCAATGTGGTGGCCCTGAAAAGGGCCGTTTGGTTTGTGTCAAAGACACTACTTACTGTCAATGATGGCCCATGTACGAGCGATGTGGAGGATTTGGTACATGGACCGTAAGAGCTGCAGCACACCTATATAAGTAGTAATAAATAGTTGTTATTTGTGATGAATTTTTTCACCATTTTTAGCTACAGGGAAATTCCCTCCCTGTAAATAAAAATGACATGCATGTAAGTGAGCGGTGACCTATATATGAACTCACGTACGCGAAAGCTGGTACTTACGTATAATAAACACTGCCGTCAGTGTTTACAGATGACTCACTGACATATAATAGATATTTAGGTAAGCACTCAGTGGGGAATTCCCCACAACAGCTGAGTTCATTTGTTCGATAGATTCTGACTGTGATGCTGCTTTTCGGAATTGTGCTGATTCTCGTCTTCTGGATGTAAGTATATATCTTCTGGTTGTGTCCCTTTTCACTATGTTTTTCATTTTTCCTACGGAGCAACACTTATGTTAGATTTTCCCCTATTTTAGTCCCTACCCTACCGGAACGGGTTCCGAAGGGAAGACGCTGTTGTGCAATACCATTCCAGCAGGGGCTTTCCGGTAGGACTTTCCCGTTCCGGTAGGCTTCGAGTGTTGCTTAGCAGCCTGTGATGTCATAACACAGGTCTGTCTTATTCTACAGTTTTCATGAAAAATTTCTGCGGATTTTTTTCTGAACTCGGAGTTAACTTGCTCACGCGATAGATAAAATTTTAGAAATTTCCTCTGAACTTAAAATGTGTCGGAAGACCATTACTTCAAACAAAATGAGACGTTTTAGATAAATGGTACTGATATCTAAAGTGTAAGTAGTTAAATCTTTTTTAACAAATGTCCCAACACATTGACAACTGCAAAGAGACTTGCTAAAAGTCATGGCAAATACTGATCGTTTCATGCTGTACTTGATTTAGTATGGTAGTTTATCGTTTTTGTTGCCTTCATAATGAACGCAGAGCCTTCATGCTTCCCTCTCTCACTTCATAGCAGCTGTTAGTTGCTGACAGTGAATGAAATGTGCATCACGCTTCTTCAGCCCTCGTAGATTTCAACCCATTCCTCTTTCAAGGGCACATTGTCATTGTTAACATACAAGAACGATATCAACAATTTACCGCTGAGTCCTGGCCCGACGGTTGGGTCTAACGTTTATCATTGTTAACACTACCTGAAATGCAAATAGGTGTATTTAAACTAGTCAGTATATGATGATCGGTGGGTGAGAATGTAAAAAGCGTCCAATGCAATATGCACAGAGACGACGACAGTGCCCTTAGCTGTCACCTAGCTCCAGAGGGGAGATGGCAGGCGTAAGGATAGCGTACAATCTTGTTCAAATGTTTTACTATTCAATGATTTTTTTTGCATGAGATTTCTGTTCTGATCAAGAATTTAAACCAACTTCGAACAAAATTTAACTTATTAATTTCAATTTGGCCGTATCGGTCGATCCCTTAAACTCGTGGCGGACGGAGACGACCTATCAAAAGTTCGCTTATCCTCTCTTGGCGAATTCAATAATGAGGTTTTTAAGTTGTTTAATAAGGATCACGACATGACAAACCGCTGACATAACACAATTAACACGATACAGATAAGACTTTCTGTGGTCAATATTTATGTTATTTCTACAAGTTCGTCTATCAATATGCTACACCTACAGCAGAGCTCGAAAATATAAAACCAACAAAACAAATCATTGAAAATGGACGCAATCTTTCCATTTCTCCCATTCCATTAACTTATTAACTTCAATTCAGCCGTTTCAGTCGATTCCTGTGCACGCGTGGCGGACGGCCTGGAGAAGGGAACCGATCAAAAGTTCGCTTATCTCTCTCTCGGCAAATAAAACAATGGAGTTTGATAAGGATCGCGACAGACAAACCTCGAAGATAACACAATTAATAACAAGATTCAAATAAGACCTCTATGGTAAACTATTATGTTATTTTCATAAATTCGTCTTTCGATACGGTACACTTACAACAGAAGTCGAAACGTGAATAGAACCAAAAACAATCATTGGAAACGGACGCAATATTCCATTACTGCTTCTGGCATTATAAGTTCTTGTCGACATTATTTACATTTTATTAGTTATTTGTCAATTGAAATGTTTATTGAGTTAATTTATGTGCTTTTGATGAGGTTATAAAACCTGCCTTTTAACATTTGCGTTTGTTGTGTTGTTTGTTTCAACGCGTGGCGAATTTCGTGAACTGAGATGTTTAACAATCAATATTTGTTTTAATTTTACGTTCATGAACCCATGACTTCGACAGACCGATATATTGATGGTAATGTTTTTGCCTTTACACCATGATCTTGTCAATAGCTCAAATCATTAGTGTGAAGTTGTATTGTCACAGCTGAAATAAACTCAAAGCTTCATGCCAAAGAAAGTATTGTATTCGATGGGTCATCACTCTCTCGAAAATAAGATAAGCCATAGTGATATTTTATCACTTTGTTCAATGCATGCGGAACGGGACACTGTTTGACCGTATACCTTCATTGTCGTCGCTTTTTGTGCCTAAGTATTCTCTCTCTGTGGGTTTTCCTTGCACGATATTTAAACGTATAAAAATTCGCTATGCTATGGTCCGGCTAGCTCTGTGAGCTTCGCTTGCTAGAAAGACCCTTGAGGGCGCATAACAATCGGCTCAGTCACAATCAGGTTCTCTAGAGTGTTTCACTTTTGTCAAAATTTCATCTTGTAGACACATATCTAAATTTACTAAATTCACAAAGCTTAAGGTTTGGTACATATTTGCTTGAAAAGTTGTGAACCAAACTTTCTCAGTATTTCCATGGCAACCAGTTCTTTATTGTGTTGACACACCGTCACGGACACTACAAATAGTATGAGTTGATGGAGAAATAACATAGTAGACTATACAACATTTGTACAAATATTCTTTCTAAACGTTTAACAGAAAATATATACATCTGTTGTTGAAAATAAGGTGAATGTATCAGGATTTTACCCAGCTTTGCATGATTTCCTGCAAAATGATTTGTTACGAAAAAAAAGAATTTTTCATTTTTTTTTCTCCCCATGAGCTTATGATTCCTCTAGTTTACAGATTTGCCCTAAAGTACATTTAAATTATTTTTTTACTGCAATTGTTGAAGTCTTTAAAAAACATTAATACTATTTGGAGCAAAATTTTGCTCTTTTTTGTTAGTTTTCTAGTCATTTTTGTAGTATGGTAAAAGCGTCACGGACACTATACATTCAGGAATATGTGTGTGATACAAACTATTGTTTATTATAACCAGTAAACCTGTAAAAATAGTAAAATTATGAATTATAAGCTCATAGGGAGAGAAAGAAAGAATTGATTACAAACAAATCAAAAACATATTATTAAGGAAGTTTGACATAAAGAATATTTTTAGTACTGGTATTTTTCAATAACCAGAAAATTTTATCAGAAATACAACACTGAATGCAAAAATTCTTGAGATAACTGGTATGTAGACAATGATAACTGGTATGTAGAAAATGCTATACAATGCAAAACTGTCCTAGTAACACTATAAAGGAACAATAAATGATTTACTTAACATTTGGTTTCCAACATATTATTGTGATCGGACACTACAATTTTGAATACTTAAAGGGACAACTTCTTTATCAGTTTTAACAGACAATATTAAACACAAATTCTCTATATCAGAAGTCTAATTAAAGTCATGAAGAGTATAATATAATACTCTCTTGCCACTCATAGTGATATTTGTAGGTGACTGGAGTATTTTATGTATTTGGTCAGCATCTATTGTGTATAAGGGGAAAGAGGTTGCAAATCTGACTATTTATGGTGGTACTGCAGTAGTGTGGGCTCCATTATGGATCTTTGTCAATAGTGATGTATATAAGGGGAGGATTTATGTCCCGTAATGTTATTTTTCTGTTTTATCCCCTTGTTTGCATTATAAGGTTGTATTATTTGTGTTTGATAAAATTTCAGTCGTGTGTTGTTTGTTTATGGAAAGCTATGGCGAGACATAGTCGGATCTAGCATGTGGTGTCTTTTGAATGCTGTGATCCTGAAATCAATGTTTCAAAACCCGAGTGTGTGGTTTCTCCTCAGTCGCAAAGTCCTGTCTTTCCTAAGTTGTTGTGTCAGATATTTTGATTTTTATATGCTTGTTCTTGTTGTCGTTTTCATGTATTATTGGCTTATAAAAAAGCCAATGTTTCCATATTTTTATCTTGCGTTGAGATTTTTTGTGAATTTTGTTTTTGACAAGTGTGTCTTTTATGTTTTTGTTTCTTTTGTAGGCTGTTATTAGGGGTTCAGGGAAAAGGGTTTTTTAATGTTTCGTCCTTTTCAAGTTCCTCCCAATATTTTGCAAGACTTTCTTTCAAGTCTTTTGTTTTAATGTATGGCCTATATGTTTTTGTGAAGATTAGATTATTTGTTGTTTCCTTCTTTATTTTTCTTGTACTTTTTGTTGATTTCAATTCCTGTGTTTGATTTCTGTTGTAATTCTAGTTATTTCTTTTTCCGTGTATTCTCTGTAAATTATTTTCTTGTAAAAAAATCAACTATCTCCTTAAAATCGTTTGGGTCATTGGATATACAGAAGTATCTGAGAATTTCACCTTCAATTAGTCCTTTAAAATTTGATTTTGGTAACATGATTCTCTGTGCAGGTATTGGAATGTTCCAATTAGTTTTGTGTGGGTTTTAATATCCAAAATATTTTCTTGGTTGTGCCTAGGGCCCTTCAAAATTGTGACGTCGAGAAATGTTATTTTTTTCTAGTGATTTCTTAACTGTAAATTTAAATGTTGGGTGCATTTTGTTTATTCTATGGCTGAACTCTGCCAGTTGGTTTTGTGTTCCAGTAAAAAAATAAAAATGTCACTTCTGAAACTTTTCCAAAAGTGAATCGAATTTTGGTATTCAGAGATGATTTCCATTTCCAGTTTATGAAATGCAATCATGGCAATCCCAAGCAATGCATTTCAGCCCATTAAACAACCACATATTTGGCGGTAGAATTCATTGTTGAATAGCCCAAAGACTTGAAAGAAAGTCTTGCAAAATACTGGCAGGAACTTGAAAAGGACGAACCATTAAAATCCTTTTCCCAAAGCAACCAATTATAACCCACAAAAAGAAACAAGAACATAAAAGACACACTTGTCAAAACAAAGTTCACAAAAAGAGACAAAACGTTTACAATAATCTCAACACAAGATAAAAATATAGAAATATTGATGTTATTTGAAGCCAGTAACACGTGAAAACATTAACATCAACAAGTATAACAAAACAACAAAAAATATCTGACACAACAACTTAGGAAAGACAGAACTTTGCGACTGAGGAGAAACCACACACTTGGGTTTCAAAACAGATTTCAGGATCACAGCATTCAATAGACACCACATGATAGATCCGACTATGTCTCACCATAGCTTTCCCTTAACAACCAACACACGATTGAAATTTCATCAAACACTTATAATACAGCCTTATAATGCAAACAAAGGCTTAAAACAATAAAATAATTTTCAGGGATATAAACCCTCCCCTCAAGTTACATACATCACTGTTGATATAGATCCGTAACGGAGCCAACTCTACTGCAGCACCATGATAAATAGTCAAATGTGCAACCACTTACACTTCTTATATATCGCCATAGCTTTCCCTTAACAAACAACACACGATTGAAATTTCATCAAACACTAATAATACAGCCTTATAATGCAAACAAAGGGTTAAAACATAAAAATAATTTAAAAGGACATACACCCTCCCCTTATATGCATCACTGTTGACAAAGATCTGTACTGGAGCTAACACTACTGCCGCATCATCATAAATAGTCAGATTTGCAACCACTTTCCCCCCTTATATAATTCAAAAACACATTTTCTTTTGTTTTTAAAAGGATTTATTTTGGTCTATGAAGTTTACTTCAGATGTCAGGTGAATTTAAGTGTAAATGCAGTAAAAAATGGTTAACCACTTCTTCGGTGTAGAGTCCATGAAATGAAGCCAGTTGCAAATGGAAAGTGGTTTAATGTGAAAGTAAATTAGTTTGTTCAGTGTTATGCCTTAATTTCACTATAAATAACATTTCTATCTTAAAGTTATGTTTGGAAATAACTGATAACGCTGTTTCTGTACCTTTTTAAATCCCTACAACGTTATTTCATAGGAGAGTTTTTTAACATTACAATCTTAAAAGGTAGAAAAACATCTTTCACTGTTTTATATATTTCATTTGATGTCTTACTCAAAAACTAAGTACTCCTCTTAACAACCAGATATGACTGAATATGCTCACGTGTTTTACAACAGGCTCATTAATAGTAGTGCGCTTCACAGAACAATAAGATATATGTTATCACTAAATGAAGCAGTTTTTTTTCAACATCGCACAGTACTCTCAGATTTTAATCACTAATTACAAAACTTTATTTAATATGCAAATGAGCTGTTAATTAACTGGACACTGCTCAATGCTTCATGGGAGAATTAGATATCCATCAAATCAACATTGTAGCACGTTTTATTTAATTTAATTCAGAAATTTTAGAGTAATGTCACTAATTACAAAGTTCATTAAATATGCAAATAATCCCTATATTAACTTGACACTGTTCAATGATTCATAGCAAAATTAAATATTTATCAAATCAATATCTGTAGCACGTTTCACAAAATTTGGTGCCGTAATTTCAGAGCTATATACCTAATTACAAGGTTTATTAAATATGCAAATGAACCCTTAATTAACTTTACACTACTAAATGCTTTACAACAAGTTAGATATCTGTCAGATCAGTATATGCAGCGGTTTTCATCACATTTGATGCAGTTATTTCGGAGTTATATGACTAATTATAAAACTTCATGAAATATGCAAATGAGCTAATTATTAACTTGACACTGTTCAATGCTTCTCAGTACAATTGGATATTTATCAGATCAACATCTGTAGCAAGTTTCATCAAATTTAACGCTGTAATTTTGGAGTAATATCACTAATTACAAAGTTCATTAAATATGCAAATAAACCCTTAATTAACTTCCCACAAGTAAATGCTCTACACCACAATTAGATATCTGTCGGATCAGTATCTGCAGCAGATTTCATCACATTTGGTGCAGTTATTTTGGAGTTATATCACTAATTACAAAACTTCATAAAATATGCAAATGACCTATTTGTTAACTTGACACTGCCAAATGCTTCTCAGTACAATTAGATATTTATCAAAACAATATCTGTACCCGATTTCAAAGACTTGGGTGCCGTAATTTCAGAGTTATATACCTAATTACAAAGTTCATTAAATATGCAAATGAACCCTTAATTAATTTCACACTACTGAATGCTTTACACTACAGTTAGATATCAGTCGGATCAGTATCTGCAGCAGATTTCATCACATTTGGTGAAGTTATATCGGAGTTATATGACTAATTACAAAACTTCATAAAATATGCAAATGACCTATTTATTAACTTGACACTGCCCAATGCTTCTAAGTATAATTAGATATGTATCAGATCAATATTTGTTGCAAGTATCATCAAGTTTGGTGCAGCAATTTCAGAGTTATCTCACTAATAACAAAAGTTCATTAAATATGCATTTGAGAAGGTAATTGACATAACACTCACAGTATCATCATAATGTTCTGAGATTGTCATCTGTGAAAAGTTTCATGAAATTTTGTGAAGTATTTCTTGATATATGTCTACACTGTAATTAGATATATAACTCTGAAATTAGGGCACCAAATTTTGTGAAACGTGCTACAGATATTGATTTGATAAATATTTAATTGTGCTATGAATCATTGACAGTGTCAAGTTAATATAGGGATTATTTGCATATTTAATGAACTTTGTAATTAGTGACATTACTCTAAAATTACTGCATTAAATAAAATAAAACGTGCTACAAATGTTGATCTGATGGATATCTAATGTCCCATGAAGCATTGAGCAGTGTCAAGTTAATTAGCAGCTCATTTGCATATTTAATAAAGTTTTGTAATTAGTGATTAAAATCTGAGAGCACCGTGCGATGTTGAAAAAAACCTGCTTCATTTAGTGATAACATATATCCTGTTGTTCCGTGAAGCGTACTACTATTAATGAACCTGTTGTAAAACACGTGAGCATATTCAGTTCATATCTGGTTTTAAAGACATTTATACAAAAATACCACCTTTTCATAGAAATGAATACGATGTAAGGGATATACAATAATTGACGTGTTTTTGTTGTTTTGTTCGATGAAAACAATATTTCAATTTTTACAGTATTCTATCATTTTGTAAATTTAAGCTGTAAAAATGTCGATTTCATCAAACTTTCTTTATATTTACTCTAATCCCATTATCCCAATTTAGTTCCAATCGTGTTAGTAATGTATGGATTTGGTGTCACGGACACTACGGCTGTCACGGACAATACATTTGGCCCCTTTTTGATATACTAAAACAATACAAGAGGTAAATGGATTATATTTTTACAACACATAAGGAAGGCAAACAGGGCCACTTTGGCTAATGACATCAGATCTCTACTATCTGAATATGGCTGAAAGTAATGAGGGTGTCACGGACACTACACATTTTGGAACAAAATTGTTGGCAACTTTCATGATTTGTCATTCATAATCAATACGTTGACCCTATAAACATTTAGTACCAACTAATCACAGGTGGTCTTCCAATCAAATAGATGTTTTAGGAAACATTCTATGGTAATGTTTTCCAAGTGATAATAGAGAGATAAATCAATGTTGTTGTCAAAATATAAAAAGCGTAACGACACACCAATTCACATGTTATCACGCCATTACCATTCAAATCTATGTATTAAGATGAAATAACTTGCAAAAGAAAGAAGAAATGCTATGTGATACTTTAAATATTCTGAATAATCCAAAAAATTAATCTAACAGTTTCAAAGAGTAAGTTTAAAAAATGTGCTTTTTCAGATGAAACAGCGTAACGCCCATTGTTACCCATTTTTAGGATGCCTTTTTCACTACTCAGCTCAAAATCATCACAAAACTCCATTTTTTCGATGGGGCCTGTTTGGTTCTACTGGTTGTTTCATATTAAGACGATGTTTTATTAAATTTTGCTCAACATTTTTTTATATTAGAGCGTAACATGTCGAAATCTGTCTAGAGCACCCCGATTGTGACTGACCCGAATACGGTTGAGGATAGCGCTGCATAGCGAACGAGGGGCTGTGCAGAGAGTCTAGGGATGGACGACCATGCAGATTCTGATAATCCCTCGCCTCATGAACAATGCTGCGTAAAAATGTCTGAAGTTATAACTTTCATGTTTATATACACATGTTTTGACAAGCGTGTACAGATGGACTCTCAATCGTTTGTCTTGTTGAGGTCATCTCACATTACCAAAGCTGCAACTTGAGTAGGGCATAGGTTGACATGCGACAGTTGTAATCGCAACGGAAATGGCTGAGACCCAAGTACTCTAACTAAATGTCTTAGTGCTCGTTTGTGGAACGGTTTATAGTTTGATGTTGATTAAACTTTAGTAACTTATTTTGTTGATCAAACGTGCTATGTGCCTATATTTAAAATACTAATTATCCAATATAAAACGAATATTGTCGTGAAAAATACTGATGTACCGACTTTGTTCATGTAATGAGCAAAGGCGGAAGTGACACCGATCAGTATTGTGTCGTCAAACATCACCAGCAAACTGTTTTAAAAGGCCCCTGTTAATATGGATATAAATATCAAATTGAATCTAGTTTACAATAGTGTCCCTTTTGTTTTATAGTTTGCAAATTTCATACAAGGTATTCCTACAATTGGCTACGAAAAGGAGTTCTGCCAGGATTTCAATGCTGTATCAGTCAATGTTTGTCCCGTGGCGCACATTTCTTTTCGATCCGTCGTGTCGGTATGAAAGGTCGTAAAACATAATTGTCTTTAAATCTACCAAAGTAAAAAGTAGATTCCATTCATGGAGCTGTCAAATCTCACCTTCACACGGGGCGTGTAGTGGTCGTAGCGCAGCAAGCAGTTTTACCCGCACTACTCTGAGGGTGCAGGGCACTAGAGCCTAGGGAAACTGATTGAACCTAAACTTGTCACGTCAACAATGGTTTAAAAACATAAAATGCAATAATTTTTCACGTCAAGTTGCTTATTTTCTGATAATATATTGCTGAATATGTTACCTTCCATTCCGATATCAAGTGCCGTACCTGCCAATGACTTCGCAAACACTTTTCTACTTTAATTGTGTTGCCGAATTTATCACTAGGAATATATTCGGATAGCTAGTGACATAACGGTTAGTAAATTACAGGTAGCACTGTTTACCACGCGATGTTTCATAGATATCTTACAACATACAGCTTATTAACATCAAAATTATGACAGGCGCCTGTTCAGTTTAACTTATTTAATATCATGATCGTTAATCCCGGACAGGTTATCCAAACTTCAACTAATCCGTGTACCCTAAAAATTTAAATGTCCGACTTCAGGTCATTGTGCTGGGTGGCGCCGATGGTTGTAATTACGTTTGAACTCCGTTAACATGTAAAAAGCCACGCTTCTGATCGGACATGCCGTGTTTGGTCTCAGCGTCCCATAATTTTGCCATGTTTAAGTAAATCATTGTCATTGAATCTTGCATATGATATCTATGAATATATAGCGACTGAGATGAAAATAAATTAAAAAAATTCTCCGTTTTTTGTCAAGAACGCATATGTTTCGAAATGTGTTCCATGCAAGCTTACGACCGTTTGACCTCTCTTTGCATTATGTCACGAAAACATGATTATTCAAATTTATTATACCGTGAAAGCGATGATCCCGCCCAGTGTATGGAACGGGCTACGTCATCAGTAATCCCCCTATTGTGCGTCCACGGTCCTGTAACTTCCCTTTAAATAAATGGACTGTGACAAAATGTTATTGTTTGCAAGCACCTTGATAAACGGAACAAGACCGTGTTGCACTAGCACTGCATGAGTTTTGATCAAAGTGTACGGGCCGTCTTTTGATTTGAATGTCGAACTCGATCTCCCACCAAGTTTACATTGTAATCGCCCTTAAAGCCTTGTGATCTGCGATTTTGTGCAGTATTTCACGAGTTTCCTTTCAAACTAAACTTAGTTTATGTAAATGTACTTAATGAAGGATGTATACACAAATGTTAGTAATCACTGATTTGGACTGTGTGTACAAGTTTGAACTAGATATGTTGCTCTCATAAAAAGGCCGCAACATGACGAGTAGAATAATACTCTCTTTGGTGCATCTACATATCAGAATCTTCCGAGAGACAAACATGACGTCATTCACTCGACGTCCTTGTTTTTGTAGTTTTAAGGTTTTTTCGAAAATGGCGGGAGATCAAAGACGATGTAAAACTGTTCAATTCACTTGCTCATTCCGACACGAACAACTGTGTACTACAGTTTTTCAAAGGGTACACATCATGTAGTGAGTAGAATTCAAAGAATATCTAAGGTAAATAGGAACACACTTGCGGCATTTAGGGCTTGGATTGTCGGATAATTAAAATATATTAAAAGTTCCCTGCAATCACCTGTAAAGAGATGTGAAAATTCCTTTCACAAAGAGATTAACTTCAGAAAATACTTTTGAGGATATGAGAGCAAGTGCCTTGCTTCACTCCTCATCTTACAAAGCTAGATAGCCAAGGCTTAACAATAAATTGTGCTTTTCCGATAGCGTGGTTTTCAAAATAGGGTAGGGAGCTACAGGTGGGCAGGAATTTTTTTCCAAAATATTTTTATTTTAAATATGCATTTCTCAGGGGTTCAGGGCGGTCAAACACTGGTCACAACATTTCCAGAAAATGTATCATACATATAAAAGGGGGAAAATATAAAAGGCATCCTCGTTCAAGCAAAATCAAATGCCAAGTAACGAACTCGTGATTTTAAGGGATTTTCCTTTTTTTTTACTTGTGTGTTTTTTACGTAGCTTTAAAATGTTCAGGGTTGGCAGATAAAAATAGGGTAGGGTTATATCGGGTTATCAGAAAAGCTCTATATTTATGTTCGGCCCAATCGTGTCGACTAGTCACCGGCCGGCGCACACAAGGTTTATAATAATTGTAAGCTGACTTGTTCATTTTTCGACCTCAATATGAGAAAGAAAATTCTTCGAAAGTTTATTTCATCGACCATTTCTCTAGAATCCATGAGTATAACTGTATATAACTGTGTGTCGCGTTTGATTCCGAACTGCATTCGATAGTACGTTACTCAATAACCAGTCTTCCAGAATTCGTTCATTTTTTAAAAATATATTACGAACACACTGAATAGGTTTCTAGTATTATGGGTTAATAAATAGTGGTTTCTCCCACATGTAATGAAAATACGATCAAACGGAGTAGAAGTGTTGGTATGATGGTGGCAGGCCCATAAATATAACCGGTTAACACAACCATGCCACGCACAAATATATTTCCACACTCACCCTTATCCTACGGTCTGGCCGGCAGCTATATCGCGGTAGTTTCGTAAATGTCGCTGTTAAAAAATATAAATAAAAACAGTCATGGATCGAGAGCGCAGAATAAGGGCGCAGATTGATATTGCAGAACAGGAGTGCAGTTCGACATTGCCGATTGAAATGTACTAGCGCAGATTGGGGACGCAGACTATCAATTTCTGACCACTCACATACCTGGTTTTAGAGTCAAGGGCCATGTCTTGCGTTCTCTCACCATCAAACGGGGTAAGCCTAATTCACGTGCCGCGTGCCGCGAGCCACGAGCTACGATCCGCGTGCCGCAAGCCAAAGTTCACGATGCACGGATTAGCATGTTAGCTAGAATAGATGTATTTTCACTCTAATTCACTTTATCGATTCATCGTCACTATTGACATCACATTTAATAGACACCTTGTATGTGCATAAAGTGGTGACCTCCGATATGTGTGTTCACGCAATTCAACATGTGCTGGCCGGTAAGGGACTGGAAAAAAAATATAGGGAGGATGGTCGATTTTTCTGAATGATGATGAAACAAGTGACTCTCCCCAATTGTTATGCTGTCCCTGTACGTGCTATAGTCAACATCAATGATATTTTATTTGGCAAATATTAACTAATTCATAATGTGACGCCTCATTTCACCAAATGTGAAGGCTGTTGCACTAATATACTGGCAAATAAGTTAAATTCAGGTCAAAGGTCATCCTGGTTACTTAATATTTTGCTGTACACTTTCGTCCCATGATGGCTGTCCACTAAAAATCAGACCTTTAGCAATATTGGCTGGGTCAAATGTCATCCTGGTCGTTTGATATTTTAGCAGAAATCTTAGTTAACATAATCAACTCCGTCCACTAAACTTCAGACCTCTACCTGTGTTAGCTAGCCTATAATTTATAGATGTGCATAATTAGTGAGGTACAGGATGATTTGAGGGTCGAAGGTTGGTGTCCCATACCAGTCACAGTTCGATAGACACCAGCCGTCTTTGACTCTTACGTAGGATAAGCCACAACTTAGT
The DNA here is from genome assembly GCF_041260155.1 of Ptychodera flava. NCBI lineage: Eukaryota > Metazoa > Hemichordata > Enteropneusta > Ptychoderidae > Ptychodera > Ptychodera flava. The sequence goes on along the minus strand of NW_027248380.1, from coordinate 355,027 downwards.
TGCAGAGGGGGATAGGGCAGGTCAAAGGTCATAAATTCTCAAAAATAATATTGTAAAATCTTCTTAATATTCGCAGCTTAAGACCTAGATATTTGAAATATAGCAACCTTATCATATGGTCTACAAAACTAATGTACAGAATTTTGATTGATCAATTTTTAATGTTACAATTTTACGGGCAGTGTGATTTTGAAAAATACTGGCCCTCCCTCCCTATAATTTCTCTCAAGTCCCTTTCTGCATATGCCCCTTGATGTAGAATTCGTAAACACACATTCGCTGGTCACCAGTTCATGCATTTAGAAGGCGGCGTTGAAGCCCGAATGTTGATTTATCCATGAAAATGAATCAATGAATTACATTAGAGTGAAGATGCACCTATTTCTAGCTTAACATGCTAATCCGTGCATCGTGAACCTTGGCTCGCGACACGCGGATTGTGGCTTGTGAATTAGGCTTACCCATCAAAACGACAGTTAATCGGGCGTCCAGTAACCTTCCCCCTACTCTATAACTGAAAAGAAGTGTTTTATATCTGTTCTCCGACAAATTACTTTTGGAACCATTCACACCTTAGCATCTATTTTATTGATATTATGGCTGTTAATAAGATCGTTTACCCTGGCTTATGGACGCCCGTGATCGAGATTGGCATTTGTTTCGAAGTCACCTAACAACCGAACCACCGCACGAACCATGGAAATAGTCCACTATCTTAATAAAACAGTTGGACACTACTCAGACAAACATTAAATTTGTTAACATAACCTATCGATCGACAAATATCATCGCCGAGGAAATTAGTACTTGATCTAAAATATAGCAATGTGTTGAAAACGCAGCAAAAAGACACATGGAAAATATTTGCAGTGGAGAGAAATTGTTCATAATTTTACAGACAGAATACGAGTAGTCTATGATTTCCTTGCTGAAACATTGTTAGCCGGATAATTAATTAATAGTTATGATTTTGCAGTCCTAAATCCTCCAAACAATCGGGCTAAGACAAGAAATTTACAATGGAAATCCTGCGCCGCGCAACGCTTTGAGTACCAAGGGTGCATAGAGGTTTTATCTTATTGCTGACTGTGAATTATCTATTCGCTATTCACTCGCAGGGAAAATAGGAACGTAATTATTATTCGGCCAGCTGCAAGGCGAATATTCTTTTAGGTTTATTTAATCACAGTGTTCATCCAGTTTTACAATGCCAGCATACAGCCTCATACGTTGTCGTCACATCTCTTAAAAAACGTACGTTTCCTTGTGAATAGGACGCATCAGAATAACGGTAAAGATGTCATATTTACTGATATAAGTCAGTTGTAATTGGAGAGATCGATCTTGTTCTCCGAGAATCGAGTGTGTCCCCGCAAACTGGGCATTCCACTACGCTAAATGATAAAATACCGCAGTGATTGTTCGTTGAGTTCGTTTGGAGATCCATTCGTAAAAGAAGTTAAACTGAACTGTGCACACGTGTGCCAATCTCTGCAGGATATAGTATTGGGGAGTCTTACGATTCGCCGTCATATTATGAGGATGAAAAATCGGATTGTCCTGTAGTTCATCCCAATTTTTGGTAACTGCTCATCTACCCGTCTCCCTGTAATTCTTATTATACGCTGCATTATACAAGCATCGGGACTTGTACATTTTCAGGATATCTTCTTCGTGCCATCTTGCAGGAATTCAGTAATTTGTGATCAATTTAACAAAGACACTTCTTTGCAAAGGGATGAAGGTCTTTTTTCAGCACAGATAGAAGGGAATCTCAGAACGAAGTAGAGGGTGATTTCACCTTTGTCAAATCCAAGACTCGCGGCTTTGATCTGTCACCAGTAAATAAGGTAGTCCAGGCTTTGCAACACATCCGATACTGAATACGAATCGCAAGTAGTGACGTCTAAGCTCAGTTTCAATGTCAAAAAATGACGTTAAACTCTGAAGCTCAAACAGAGAAGTATTGAAATATGAAAAGTGTTCAAGTTTAATAATACAACTTAGAAATGTTTAATTCTGGACATTGAAAAATATAGAACTTCAAATTAAAGTTTAAGAAGTAAGGCTTGTCAACGCAATAAGTATACGTACGCAACAAGTGGAACATTATAATACTCCACATCGCATTTCAGCGAATGCTAGACACTATGAAAAGGTGAAGTTGTGAAGTGCATGACTTGCAATTTTTAAAGGTAGGAATACGTCGATGAGCAGCTTGCTGGACTTTACAACACTGATGTAGTCGTCTGCTTTGTGAACTCATTTTGAAGCTTGTGGAGTGAATGACATTTTCACCGCATTATTTAGCGTGAGAAACGAACAATTATTTCCCCAGAAACGTTTAAAACGGGATGAACGTAGCATTGCCGAAAGTAAGAAATAGGAAACATGTAATTTGTGCCCTTGGTCTAAATTATAAGGGTTCTGCGACCAGTGTTATAAAATTGAGTTGCGTTTATCAAAGAATTGTTATTGCCTTTCAGTAACCTAATTTATGTTTATTCACATCAATTGCCTGTCACTATTTCAGTTTAATCATCTAGAGGCAAACGTCTGCTTTACGTTTTCAGACGTCAGCGGAATTCGTTAAAAAGATTCAGAAAGTATAAATTTTTTATCTCTCCCTGGTCATGGAAGGGAAAAAAGTATTTATGTTAAATATTCATGTTGAAAATAGAATAATCCGATTATTGCACAGAATAGCACTTGAAGCATTTCATCTCACATCCATGAATTCAACAAAGTATACGCTTTAGTTTTTTTTTTCGAATTCACTCACATTTCGATTTCTCAAAATTACTCTAAAAGTGAACACACTTAGCTGCGTATTTGAGACCTGGAAGATTTCAGTACATTTTCCAGAGACTCCTCTTAAGAATCAGCTAACTACATTACCAGAACGTTGTTACTTACTGTTATCAATGCCCAGGTAAAAGTTTGTAACATTTATTGATACCACTTTCTATTTCATATGGACAAAATTCAGATTGACACATAATGCCCTGATATAGCTGTTTGCTAATGTAAAAGTGTTTCCTTCTTTCAGTTCATGCATTTGTCGTAGAATAATCTTTATTGTCATATGTATTTTCGTCGTCCTAGAATCATAATAAATATCTTCCATTATAACGTTTATCTGTCCTTGGCAACAAAGTACATATAAATGAAACCGTCGAAATGTTATGAATTCACATTTATTCACATTAATCTTCCGAAAAAGGACAATTTCAGTCAGCTAAAAACTTCATCAACCAAAGGTCAAGAAAAATGTTTCTGTTGAAAACGCATATACGGAAGCTTTATTTATTCATCATATACAAAGTATAATCCACGACACGTAATTCACACTAAGCTCATACGTTCTTTGAGCATAACGTAAGTATCTTTCAATTTCCAAAAGTTTATTCTTCTTGTTGCAAGGCGCCCTCACCGATAAAGCTTGCTATCGCAACTTTCGAATGAACAAGTCCCGATGCAGTAGCTACAAACTCTAAGCACAGTATGTACAGCTATCGAGAAGTCGATTATGCAGTTGGTACTGTAATAGAAGGAAAGGTATGACGCGATGTTTGTCACAGGTACCGCATAACAAATTCAATGTACAGGAAGAAGTAAATGGCATCAACCAAGGATCGTTCAATCCTTCCACAGATTCAATAACTAAATTTGATAGCCTATAATCCAAAAGTAGCTTTTCCCTTCTCGAGACGGCTGCCATACATAAATAGAGCACTAATTTCGGAGTTCACTGCGGAATCGCTAGAATTTGACACGAATTCGTTATCTTTGGTCATTGCAACTGTGAAAGAGAAATTGAAATATTTTCCTTCAATATATTGAGTAACTCATTCGTGGTTCTGCAACTATAGCAGTAACCTGAGATGTCCGAGGTCCATTCGTCTGGTCAAAAAAAATTATGATGCATTTTAAATTACCACTTTAGTTCCTAAAGCACGTATGCCAAAGTATTAACAATCACAGCAGTAAGCGCTTAAATGATCTTTAAAAAAATAACTTTTTTTCCTTAACATATCTAGAAACGATGACATCAGAAAATCCCGATTTATATCATAAGGTGTTACACTTGTTCGCCATTAGCTTGAGAACAATGAGAAAACTATAATACGGAGACAAAAAGAAGGTGAAAAAATGGTGTACTGATGTAAAGTTAGTGCAGTTAGAACTGACAAGCTGTGCTATTTCACAATTCCAAAACTTGCAATGTGCGAAACAGTTTTTCTTTGTAAGAAATATATTTAAATATTCTTAAATGATAGTCAATCGGAATTAAAGTTAAGTACTTATGTGGACATGCACAGTGTACGGAATTCGAGTACAGGAGCGTGTCTGCACTCTTTTTCTCAATGTGAGTTTCTTGGGCGTTGCAAGGTCTGTGTTGACGCTTTGCAAATACAGGGCATTAGCCCGAGGAAACCATGTGCGTCCACACGCTTTGTTTTGAAAGTGACACCGACCTAAACGCCCTCTACAGTTATGTTAGGCATCACGGCAACAACATAAATGGCTTATGGATTTATCGCCGGTCGATCGCCCAGGATTTCACACATTCATCAGAGAAAAGTATGGTCTTCCTTCCTCGTTCGCTTCTGTTATTGTGGTCGATTATACCTTCGAATGTTGACTTCCTGGTTTTTATTTTTCAGAGACACGGCTTCTCTTAAATCCTTTGACTGCCTGGGGGTGTACTCTTTCTCTTGTCGTATGGGGTGTGCTGCCCGATTTGGAAACATCTACCACGAATATTCCAAAATACTACTCATTGTTACGGATTTTCCTTGACAATGTCTTGAAATAATCATCTTTATTTTGCTGCATGTGAAGGTTGTCCTAATGAACGGGACCTTTTCTTTGTTATCTGTTTAAGGTTTTGACGATGAAAAATCAATGCATGTTTAGGTTTTTTGTGAAAATTGACCATTCGGGGGCATGTTCGTACTCCTTTTCTATGGGAGTACCCCCAGGGGCTTGGCTGCTGTATGTTTCGTCTGCTACTGTTCAATAAACTGCATCTTCTCTTGAAGCGACGTTCATCAATTTCTGGATGCTCTCTTCTCGCCGTGCAGCAAGCAAAAGCGCTACATTTTCTTTGGACCAATTATTACCACGTTCGGCCGCGTACTAGTAGGACATATTTGTCATGGTTAAAATCAACGACCTCAGAACAAAGGCAATAGGTTACAACGAAATATGCCCAAAACTCTCCACATCGGGGCGATTTTACGACGTCGGTATTTTTTCGATGCGTTCACACGCACTGCGAACGTTAAGTCCCAGCTCGAACTTAGGTCCAACCCCGACTCCTTCCTAAATTAACGCTGGCCATGGGGCGTAGGGAACTGTTCTCACGTTTTTTAAAGTCAGACTCGGATCAGGGGCGGCGATGCCCATGGGCCACCGAAAACGTTTCAGTGAGAAAGCCAAAGCAGGGGTTACACTGTATTTATTTAAACCTGAGGGGATCCGAGCAGTCGCTCTCTAAATATTACTTATCAGCGATCTAAGCGATGTCACATTTACACGTCAATCAACAAGGTATAAATTTAGTTCGGAGCAAGGGCCCTCAACGGTAATCACTTGGCGAGAGAACAATAGCTAGCTTGCAATGACGGACACAAACATCTGACAGCTGCTGTCTACGCTCTTTTTATTTTCAATTAACCGTGACCAATCGAAACGCCTTCGGCGAAGACATTTACAACCAGAAGATAATTTTGAAGGCCTCACCCCACCTAATGTTGAAATCCATTTCATTTAGTAAAGTTTTAAAATCAAGTAAGAAATAAGGCTATTGTTGAAATACTGATATGTCGATATGTACCTATTCCTACGAAATCTTTTGGCCGCGAATTGTCACTGATCGTATTGATTTTAAATTTAACAGAATATTGCTTTTCACGTGTGCATGTCACATCACAATAAGAAAACAGTATGAGTCCAAACTATTTACCATGTCAGACAAATCACCAGGATATAAAGCCTTTGTATTGATATTATATAATAGCTTTGAATTTTATGACGTCATACATCCTGATTATCACTGATTATGTATCCCATTATCCAGCATTGAGCCCCCACAGCAAGCATTACAATGCAAAGTTTTTGTCTGTAAATGAATAAAGAAGTAAGCGTTTGAAAGAGAGAGAAATTATGGTGTAAACCATGTAAAACATACAACGAAATATTGATAACGGTGCAAAATATCGATAAAGATGCATTTCTTTACGATTTATCAAAATTGTTGAGTCCTCCCGAATGCACCTGTCGTCTCCTCTGTCTGGCTGTCGCTCAGCAGTCCCGCCCGATGCGCTGCAGTGTCAACGGTGCAGTATAAAGTAAGTGAAGCAGAACTCAGTACGCTTGCAAACTCCTAGATGATGCTGGGTTTGACACACGGCATATTATGTATGTTACAAAAGTGACCATGTAAACTAGGCAATCGTTAAAAGCTACTCAAACCAGCCATCCACGGACCAACAACGGCAGTTGATGTCATTAACATTGTCAGATAGCATCTACAGAAAGGATTCGGAGCTAATAAAAATATCGGTCTAAGTACAACTACAACCAACAATCATAACGACCGTGGGATCTCCGTTGATCTAATGTCTTGCCGGGCTACCTATTTTTCTGATGCATCGGTAAATCGGCAACAACTTTCATGATCGGTTTCGACTATTTCCCGACAAAGCCTCGCCAGTATGTTTGTCAAATGTACCTTCCAAACACCTGTTTACATCGTTCCCCCGGTCGCCAAAATACAATAGCTATCGTCAAGAAGCCATCGGAAATTAAATTTACAGACGCAATTATTAATGAAATTTAAACATTTAAATGAAAGTGTGGAACTCTGTTGATATTGTTAGTAACTGCATGTTGTACTGTTACTACCAGCGACACATGCTGATCAGCTGATACCTGACAGCTCGCTGCACAAGGCATTGGTGTCGATGCATGGACACTCAGTTTTCCTGATGACTGGCATATAACGTGTTTTAGCTTTTTGAATGACATGATATTGGAAGGTGACGATTCAGTTCGATATGGACGGCAGAGATATAATTACTTTTCGTTTCCTTCCAAAATACATAGTTTTTGTATTTCCCAATCAAACCATGAGTGTACTGCTCATTGTTTCGTGCTAGACTTTGGTCTACAGTGTAGTTTGGAGTGTGTGTAAATGTATAATGTATACACATTCAGGGCCGATCACGCCGGATGATGTTCACAGGCTTCAATATCAGTTAATATTTTGTTTAAATTCGATTTCTACACCTACAAATTCACTGGCATTGCCAAACTATGAAATAATAACAATGATGTTCCCCTCCCGGCCCATGGACCCTAGCAAACTTTGCAATTCATAGTGTACTCGCCTTCGCCTCGTACATTATGTTGTGCAGTATTTGCTTTCATCCATGAAGGCCAGGGAGGGGATTCATAATTACTTATGTAACTCCTACTGTACAATTTAGGCAACATTGCGAAAGGCCAGTACTGGAGTGTTGCATAATTATCTACACTGATAGTGTGGGAGACGCCGCCCTCTACTGGTCATGTTTATTTGTGCCATACTTACATTTGAGGCCAGAAGTCGTGGGCAGCTGTCTCCGTTTCTTCCCCATCCTGCCCTCCCTTAGTGAAGAATGCGGGTGCATTATGTTGTTTTTTTATTATTAGTTCAACAACCAAGTTAGACCTATGCATCTTTTGGTTTAAGCATAACAAGGTCATGTCTTCTGCATGTCACATAAAAATGCACAGTTCTGTATTTGCGAGACTTCTCTACTTTGTACGTTAGCTTTTCTACTGTGTTTATTATTCTCCTTTAAGGCCTGCAAGACTTTCCAGTTACCTTCATTAAAACATTACAGGCTATTCCCTACTTACTGCCAAGCTCGTGTCCTTGTCAATTATTTCCCTTCATAATTAAACTATATATTATTAACTTTTTCTGCAGGATGGCAATACACCATTGCACTATGCAGCAAATTACGGTAAAGAGAAGACGACAAATTACTGTGGGAATACAAAGCTTCCGTAGACATACAGAACCATGTAAGTGAATACGGTATCTATTCCCATGAAATAGTACAATGTGACACTATGAGGCTTCAGCTGAAACTTTAATCATTAAAATTATTAAATTTAGCAACAAGAAACCCGCTCTGAACCAACACACCCCGTCTCCATCGCAACCCACCGGACGGACCTCTTTGCTCATTCCCGTGATTTTGTGGGCGTACTCGTGTAGATGAAACTATAACGGGTTTGCAAAACCCGAGTAATGATTATATAACGAAACTCATAGATATTGATTAGTATGATTTTAGCAATGTATTTGTTCAAATTGGTAAACACGATGGGTTGGCCAGGGACTTGATACCCGGGATCAAGTTAATACCATTCACCTTTGACATTCACGGGCGGGATCGAATGTTTATGTTTTTTGTAAATTACGGTCACGATTAGTGCGCACAGGAGGTTGTAAACAGTCCAATATGTTGACATGCAAACAACAGATTATGCGTAACTGAATATAACTGCTGGACCAATACACTGAGAAACAACGTTTCTTGAAGTCCGCGATGCTTGTAGCAATAACAGGTGTACTTCAAAAGCAATGACAAAGGCACAGTCAATCCACGATGCCGCTGCAACTGACGTTATTACGTTCCGAATTAGGCTTACCTGGGGCCCAGGCGCGTGCTGCAACTGTTCAATTATTGCAGCTAAACGATAGCGTAGACGTCCTGCCATTGCCAAGATACTTTGCTATCTCCGATCGCTTCTTCTACAGAACTACTAAAAACCCTCTCAGTTCGCCAAGAAAAAATAATTACGGTTTGAAATCGTTGAAATAATCGGAAATTAACACCGTGGTGCATTAATCTATATTTATAAAAATAATAAACTGAGACATCACTGATCATGAGTGAACTGAATTAAACGTACATTGACACTATCCTATTTTTAACAACCAGCTTCCTTTCAATCTTGATATTGTCTGTTTCTAAAGAAGTGCGACAGATTTGTACACTGAGCAGCTCACCCGGCCCAAGAGATATCCCCTACCGCCATAAAAACCATATGCACTCACAAAATGGGCAAAATTATGAAATGCCTTTGTAATCATTTACGTCAAATCGCTTAGCAGAATAAGCTAATTTGTTTGTTTGTTTGTTGTTCATATCGTGCATCATTTTACTGAAGTGTAAAATTGGGATTTATTCTCTAAGTTTAATCAGCGACAGATGATGTGGTGAACAATGCATCTAGTTTAGAGGCTGTTTAGCAATGACATCAGGATTACCCCGCCTAAAACAGTATTTTGTTACCTTAACGCTGGTACCCGGAGCCACATGCACATGTCCCAACGTGTCCAAATCTCACCTTCTATAGCCAAGATGTTAAACTATATTTTACATTGCTAAATGAATGAAAACCATGACTCTATTCTATCACCATTCCATTGACTTTTATTTTAGTTCGTGGAAGACATCATTTATTTGTCTGAACTTCCATCGCTCTATAAAACTCAGATAATTTGTGAAATAGAATGTAATCTTTGCTTTGCTGATGTTATCTATTTTGAAGCCCGTGAACTTAATGTTTTTTTTTTCTGAAATTATTTTCACAAAAAAATCATGTGGGTAAAAGCATTCAAAATAAGCGAACATAAACAGGGGAGAGTCACATAATGTCTCTCTCAAATCGCTTACTAGCACTGCAATTTCGGAGATAATTTTTATACTGACACATTGCAAAATTATTATTACTGAATGTTGTTAAAACATTTAGCAATAATTGGGTAATATGCCGGAGGGGGAACTCTAGTTTCGTAAATATGGGAGATCTGCTTGTCAAATTAGCGTAAACGTGTTACTATTACTATGTTGTGTGATATGTTAATTCTCATAAGATATGCTCGCTTTTTCTTTAAATTTCTGTATTCCCATATCGTTCAAATATCGCATGACTGATTATTTGACAGCATATTGAATCGGTGAGTCTTTGTTGCTTACTAGCCTGGCTGTGAATTACACTCTGTTTAACAATTTATTCCAATTGATTCTATACTGTAGAAATAACGGACGACGCGCTGACCACAAACGTTTATTTATGGGCAAGGGCGAGTGGAAAGCCAAAAATTACGGGCGAGGCTTGCGAAGCCCGTTGATTTGGCTCTCCTCTCGCCCGCGCCCATAAATAAACGTTAATAGTCACTCAGAGTCTGTTATTTCAATATATTATCAACAAACCGCGAAAAAACCGTGTATTTCCCCGTGCGAACGACAACGGGGCCCCAGAACCTGTCAGTGAGTGGTGCGTGCTGCAAAAATTTTGAATTCCGGAGATTTTTTGAAAAAAAGTGTTTAAACCTAGCCCACAAGTGCTCCATTTTAGTTTGTGGTTGATTATGAAATCGCAGTTTTCGTTTTAGCCGTAATATTATTCATATTCGCCGGCATGAAAACAAACCATTACTGTGTATTTGTGGGCAGTCACGTGGGTCAGGTCGACCAATAAAAATGCGACGGGCAGGGCATGGTAATATAATTTCAATTCATTCTTTCCTCCATTCCAACTTTTCCCCACACAGAAACTGGGCAGTTTGGATTATTCATACCTATCTTAATCCTACTGTTCGTAATGTTTATGTCGTAAACACATCTATCGCACACTTTTAACACCTTTCCCGGGTTCTTGAACCCGGTTGGTCAAAATTGGCTGTTCTGGCCTTTTTGATCACCCCTCTTAAAATGCTTGGATAGTTGACTTGGAAAACAATTAAAATTATAATTATGTGCAGCTAAACGATTAAAATGGCTACGGTTTCTCAGACTGACATGATTTTGCTGCACATTGCGTTATGTTGTGACAGATAATCCTTTTTACTATCACTTAGGGTCAATGTCAAAAGAACGGTGTCGGATACTTTATTTCTAGTCATATAGCCAAATTTACTAACATGACAAAAAGAAAATGACATCGAATAATATCAATCATAAGTGTGGTTTTCTCTCCTTATTTACTGTCCAAAAACACTAGAAACATTGAATCTCAAGCAGTTTTTTATGTTTTCGTTTCCGGCCTAACGGCCAGTACAGGGCAGATAGGCCTATTCTCTTCCGGACCACCCCGGCCGCTTCCGCGGACACACGGTGCCTTGGGGCAGCTTCTTCTACGTTGCACGTTGCACACCCTCTCAAAACCTTGTCACTCACCTATATATTTTTATTGAGTAAATGCGAATGTATTTTCAAAGAGGAGACTCGCAGTCCAGTTGCTGTGATGTACTTTAAGAAAAATTAAGACGTTTACAGGAAAATTCAGTTTAGGCTACCCTCGGCTTTTCCAGTAACCGCGAGTTACTGGTAGTGGTAGCCTGCGGTAACTTATGCACTCAAATACGATCATGGACGTACCAAGCACGTACAAATACCACGATAGTAAGCTTACGATGTTGTGTGGGCCGCTGTGTGCATGTTTCATTCACAGCGTTACCGACGAACATATCACTGCACACGGGCACGAGCTTTAATAGGCGGCTTCAAATTGTCCCTTTCCAATGAACGTTAGTGTTGTATTTGTAGTGACATGTGTGTAACCAACTAATTTGTCATGCTTTGTAAAGAGTAATTTTAATTCATTGCTCTTGTGTGGGGGGTTGTCAACCTGATGTAATCGCAAATCCTCAGATTTCCATCTGATATAAGTATGTACGTAAACAAGAAAAGTAAACTCATGAATTTTAATAGACGTGGTGGCTATGACCAATTTCAGCCAGATTGGTCACAGCCACCACGTCTAAGTCTGTGTGGGGAAAAGTTGTCATGTCCTATTTTGCACAAGATCTGTAACTTAAAGTTCTGCATCGAAACATTAACCCAGCTTTTGACGATAAAAACTGTTTACGATACAATGATTCACGTAAGCTTACAGTGATTACAATCATTCGAAACGTTTTACCAATCGTTGACTTTCACAACTGGTATGACATGATAATCGCCGAGTCCCCTCTGATAAAGTTCCGAACATGTTAGTTATCTTTGACGTCGTTTCATTTCCTCCAAATCAACCAGTGTGCCGGGAAATCATTTTATCATTGGCTTATGTCAACTAGCATTGATTCAAAATTCACATTAACATGATCTGGTATCATTTATTGCAAATATAATAAGAATATCCATTAGCACATGGTTCAAACTATTTCGGGTTTGGTCAGTAATTTTTTTTCAAATTCTTAAGTAGTTACAGTAAAAATCGAATGACATCAGAGGAAAGAATATTTGCAGTGATATCGGTCCCATATCAGAGGCTTTGTTTTCAATGAAGATTCAAAATTTACCTACATTTTATAGGAAACTTTTATGGGCTTAAAATTTTGTTTAGTAATTGTTTCTAATGTAACTTCTTATTTTACTTCTAGCCATATTTGTGTTATGTTCCAAGATGATAAATACTGCCAAAACGCATATCAAATATCAAACCATTTTGCTGATCTACGGTGGCTCCTCACCGGCAGTCCACATCAAACATATTTTGTGGCTCATCTTCACACCAGTCTGTGGAGCATATAATTTTCACGAGTTCGTACTTGGGATAAGCTTCTTCAAAATTGTAAAAATGCAATCGGTATAAGTAAAACGGAAGTCTGGGCAACTGCCAACGATGAAAATGCAAATTATCCAATATTGTGACTTCATCGTATTCATTGCTTGAATAAGATACGATAATATGAATTCGACGATATTTCGGACATTTTGATAGTCGGTGTTGGCTTTTAGAGTTATATTTTGAAAAACTTCAGATATTTGTTCGTATGTGGACATTTGGAAACATACAAGATGGCAGAAATTTTACGGTTGGAAAAAAAACATTTTCAGTAGTGGTGGTATTTCTTGAGTTAGTTTGACCGATTCTTTGTCACAGCCGTATTTTCTCGCTCATCTCATGTTCGTTGTCGTGTTGAATGTGCGTTCTCGTTTGTTTCCAGTTATTCCGATGTCTTTTTAAAACAGCATGTGACTTAAGGGTGATCGAGTCACCTGCTACGTCATCATAGCTGCAAACAATAGAACGCGCACTCTACGACGCGCGCGTCCACTGTATGGGACCGTACTCACTGTAAAAATTACGCCGTGGCTTTGATGAGAACCTGTCTTAATACGACTTGATGTCAGAGCTTTTAGCATGAAAGCGGGCGTTATTAGTGATGACTGAATGATCATTATACTATCGAGTTTTAAGTTTTAAATATTTGAATGTTGATTTATTTACAAAGCTTACTGCTCCGTGAAAATCGCCGTATACGAGCTACAACCTAACCAAGGAGGTCTAAAACGGGCACGTCTTGTTTTGTAAGTATGTCGGCCACTTAACTATCCACTGTATACAAAAACACATAGTTTTTCAACATGAAGAAGATTTTACTCCAAAATCAGCCGCAGACCATTTTTAAGCGTCTGTTGGAAACGGGTTATTTTTGCTTGTTTCAAACATCTGTCCAGCATTGAGGGACGTGCAAAGGTTTTAATTCTGAAACATTAGCAATGAAAATGGGATCAATTACACTACATAAATATAGTAACTAGTGTACGCGATGGGGTAGCTTATCCTGTGTACAGCCAGATGTGACAGCAATACTTCTTCAAGAACAACAGCTGAAAGAACTTACCCTTGCCACGTCATTAGGAAAATACCACCAAAACAAACTGCTCCGCTATGTCCGTGTGATAAAAAACCCTGTCGATTTGACCACCGACGGAAGCTTTGTTTTTCTCAATCGCTATTGACCAAATAGCCTATCCTTTAAAACAACTCTTCATTAGTTAATGAACTATACTTTAAGGCAACGAAAACAACAACGTTACGATTACGTCGAACCACTTTCAGTCGAGACAAAAAGCCCGGACGGTAGAACAGCGAAAGGGTTGTTATTAAACTGCTTTCAGAATGGTTTTCATAGTCACATAGACTTTTTTATAGGAGACGCGCTGTGCTTTAGAAATACGGGTGAAGTTCAAGTGTGAAATATAGCGTACCAACCCTTTAGTCTCTGTTATTGCAATTAGTATTTTCATCTAAATATCGAAGGAAATTAGTATAATAGTATAATAAACTAGTATAATACCCAGTTTCTTTTCTCCCCTGTCGATTGAAAAAAATGACTCTTTCTGTTTGAATTAAGCAACATTATTTTCATCATCAATATTCCTTCCTAATTTGACCAATATCATGTCCAGGCCGCTAAACCACATCATTGCCGAGGTAGACAGACCTGTCCCGTGAGCTAAAAGGAATAGTTGGCGATATATTTTGCAAAACGGTCAAAAATGGTTGGAAACAGAAACCTATGTGTCAGTACGGCCGAGGCAAAACCGGCGATCACACAGACTGGGAACAGAGAACGAAAGCGGGGTTGTCAGGAAAGGTGGTGACTTATTTTCTAAAATAAAGTGCTTTGTCTGGTTGTGCTAGTGAATCAATCGAATTTATTTGTGTTGCAAATTGATAAAATCATGGACAATCTCGATTCGTCCGTCTGTGAATTGACATTACTGACTTATTCTTTCTCTTTTTTGTTGATCAATGAAAGTATTTTCGTATTCAATATTTGGTCCTAATTTGACCGATGTAATATCCTAACCTAAACTGTCTCTGGTTGACCTCACGAACATGCAAAGACTTGGTCTGTGGGTCAAAGTGCATATATAGTTGACGAGATGTTTTGCTAAATGTTAAAAAAGACATTGGAAGCACGGCCATACTCTTCAAGTTGGGGGAGATATTGATATCATAGTCTTTCCAACAAAACGAGAATGCCTTGGTGATAACAAAGGCGATGAATCGGTTGAATAGAAAAAACTTTTCGGACATCATATTTTTACATGTCAATTTTTGATAACGCAGCTCATCTATTGTACTGTCAGGGGAAGTGAACTACACGCATTGTTTATGTAGTCAGTCAACATCGGTCCTCGCCTTGTATGCTGGAACTCGGAGTTCACGACGATATGAAGTGGAATTCGATTGAACGTAACCGTCCAAGTGTCGGCAACGGTATTCTTCCGTCACTCTACTGGTCGACTCTCCTTCGATATATGTTAATGTTGTCATGCATGCCCTTTCTATAATACTAATTTCAGTCAAACGGGATTACATTACCGCCATGATGCACCATGCAAATTTACATTCAGCGAAAAGTGCAATTTTTGGGGAAACATGGCGTTCCGACGGCCAGCACAGCAACCAGGATTAAGAAGGTAGCCCACCGTCTGTGTCCCACTAACAGTCTCCATAGCGATCTGCAGTACAGTAGGTCGGGCTCCTTTCTGAAGCTAATTAACTTATTGATCGTACCGTTTTCGGCCATGACCGTGATCAGGGGAGCAAGCACATTACATTGCCAACGCTCAAACCAGTACGTAAAGACTAATTATAACAACCATGCAAAATAACCAAACACTCAAGTACAGGGTAAAGCCTGATCCAGCCTGATCGAGCCGAGCTTGAAAACATATATCATACTTGCTATAAGAGAAGGTATGGTTACTTTCAGTGAAACAAAAGCGCGTGAACGTAGCGGCACACGTGGAATTAAACGACACTGACTCTGAATTGACTTAGATATCTCATTAAATTTGAAATCCCAATTATGTGAATATATACTGCCTTTCAGAAAACTGTAGAGATTCGAATGAGCATCGTACATGCTCTGAAAATCATGTTTTTTTTCAACAAAATACAATCGGCAGTGCAGCCTAATTTAGATCCTCCCAAAACTTGCACATCGACGCAGTCATTGTGTTATATCGTATAGTAAACAGAGAGTTATACCACATCAATACTACGGTAAAATGACCTTCTAATTGTTCAGCACAGCGCCGCCGTAGTTATAATCTCTGCCATTGTGATTGTCAATAGCAACATGTATTGCAAGATTGCTGTGCCAAGAGAGAGGTTTCGATATCAAAAACAGTGGACATAGGACTCCGCGAGGCAAAATGCAGATCAATACTCTTCAGTTTATTTTTGCTAGATATGCTTCGATATGTCGGATTATTGAAATAAAGCTGAAAAGTTATTACAGCAAATTTTCACAATACTGCGTACGGCATGTTGGTGTCGCTTAATGCTAGACCACACCATTGAAGCACAGCATATCTAGATAGTATGTATAACATATACAGTGTCGGATCTAGAACGCGGCCTAGCGTCATTGAAGAGCATTGTCTGTGGGGTTTGCAAAAAATATAAAAAAATAACAGTATCGTGGCGACTGATTGACGCTCTTAAAGGTGTGAAATTGTGACGACATGATCTCGCACGCAATTAACAGGGAAGTCACAATGTAAACAATGTAATATCACAATGAAGTTTTTTCTTATGGTACGCGCACTGAAATGACTGACGAGTTGATGAACAGCGTTTAATGAACGTCGAGACGGAAATTCCCCTTTGTGACTCCCTAGTGTAGCCGTTTTTCTCTGTGTACGCTGGTTAGCATGGTACAATCTAAAACGTGATTGGCTTAGTATGTACTTTATAGCATATTGACAGATTCAGTTGTTGATCAAGATCTTCACGAGCATTCAAACTGAAAGCTCTACTCCACATACTGTTGTACTCCTGCAGACTAGCCCAATTCAACAAATTTGTTGACACAATTGTGTTCAAAATGTCACGGATTATGTCGTGTTGCAACCTATATCTGGTCGTAAAGATGAAACAGCAACGGAAGATCATGAAATGGCTGAAATCAGTAAATCAGATGCCTTTGAAAATTTTGCAAGCATTGACCTAATCGACGATGAACGTCTAGACGTTGTTGGCGTTGATACGCAGTCACATGACGTCGGTAGCACTTCTAAAATTGATGAGGGCATCGATACAGAACCATCGCCTTCGAATATGTCGAAACTCGAACACGAAAGTTTCAGCAAAGGTGGTTGAAGGATTGTTGTCTTGACCAGGCTATTCTAAAGAAGAAGACAGTATGAAGTGTCAACATTGTTTTGAAGGTAAGAAGAATCATGATCTCTGTGCCAAAGGGGTACGAAACTTTGTACAACGACACTCTGACTCTTCATGTTTCGTATGTTTACCATCAAAAAGCGTTGTCTGAAATGAGGATGAGATAAGCTATTCAAACTTCTGCACATTCGGCAATTTCCGATTTGATTATTGAAAATGCTGTTGGTAATGTCCGTACTAGCCGTTATACTTAGCAGTCCTGATAGATGAAAGTACTGATATGTCTGTGTCTAAGAAA
The DNA here is from genome assembly GCF_041260155.1 of Ptychodera flava. Lineage (NCBI taxonomy): Eukaryota > Metazoa > Hemichordata > Enteropneusta > Ptychoderidae > Ptychodera > Ptychodera flava. The sequence continues at coordinate 337,728 of NW_027248380.1, read as the reverse complement.
CGTAACAGTGTGCACATACACGAATCATCCACAGACTTTCAACCGCGGACTTACTTTTTTTGGAAATTTGCTGCTTGCAACTGGACACGGTACAGCGGAAGCCGTCTATATTAGAAACTATGTGCTGCTCTGGATGCCTGCAATGTAATGCTTGACAAAGTGATGGCGTTGGCGATGGACACAGACAGACTGTCCGTAATGACGGGTTCTAAAACGGATGTCAATGGTAGGCTGAAGGCAGACAATTCCTACCTCGTGAACTTACACAGCATTGCACATCGTTTGGTGCCAGTGAATAGTCAGGGTGCTGCTGCAGTTCCATATCGCCATTATGTTTATAAAAATAGCGTCAATGATGACACTGTTGCTTGTCAATGCATTGAGATGCAAGGAGAGAGGATTTGGGAATGTTGCTGAGAGAGATGCAAAGAAAGAGTTTAAATGTGAAACGATGGAAGCCATAACTGCCTTATATGATATAATATCATGTTGTGCTGGGCATTCAATATGTTGTGCTGGGCATTCAATATATTGTGCTGGGCATTCAATATGTTGTGCTGGGCATTTGATATGTTGTGCTGGGCATTTGATATGTTGTGCTGGGCATTTGATATATAGTGCTGGGCATTCAATATGCTGTGCTGGGCATTTGACATGTTGTGCTTGGCATTCAATATGTTGTGCTGGGCATTCAATATGTTGTGCTGGGCATTAGATAATGTTGTGCTTGGCATTTGATATTTTGTGCTGGACATTCATATGTTTTGCTTGGCATTTGATATTTTGTGCTTGGCATTCACAATGTTGTGCTGGGCATTCAATATGTTGTGCTGAACATTTGATTTTTGTGCTGGGCATTTAATATAGTGTGTTGGGCATTTGATATGTTGTGCTGGGAATTCAATATATTGTCCTGGGCATTTGATATGTTGGTTATATAATGGTAATTACTTGTATACCCATGATGCAATAGTATGGGCATGCTCAGTAAACCCCATACAAACGATCAGTATATGTGCTAGTTTGAACCATCATGGGCTCTTCCATGAAAGATATTCTTGAGCGCCTGCAGATGGGGCACCTCAGCAACACTTTGAGATTGAAAAGGTGACCCAAGATTTGGTCTGTAAACTGTCAGTAGCAAAAATTGGAAAAGCTTGGAATGGGCAATAGGGCAGACATAATGGCACTGCGTGTTGCATGCTCAACCAGAGGAGGTAGGACACCAACGAAAACCTTTGGATCTCATGGCGGTGCCCAACAATTTGATATTCCAAAGTGCATCTTACAACACTTTTTTAGATGAAGGATTCACATCTATCTATGTTATCAATTTTAGAAAGCACCATTTACCTCAGAATGACACTATATGGACTGAGCAAAATGAAATTCTCTGATATTTCTGATGCTGATCTAGATGATATTATCAGGAAACTGACTAGCGAACTTCCTTATTGCGGTGAAAATTTGATCAAACATGTGTTGCAAGAAAATGGAGTAAAAGTTCAAAGGAAGAGGCTCTGAGAAAGGATACGCAAGGTAGATAAAGCTGGAGTAAATTCCAGGAAGAAAGGCCGTTTACAAAGGCACATATACAATGTAAAGGGACCAAACCATTTACGGCATATTGACACAAACCATAACGTGATACGATGGCATTTTGTAGTATTTGGTGGAATTGATGGGTTCAGCAGACTAACAGTCATCTTGTCCTGCATTGACAGCAATCAGGCAACCACCTTGCTTAAACATTTTAAGACAGGTGTAAAGAATTTTGGTTTGCCCAGTCGTGTGAGATCCGATATGGGCCTGGAAAATGTACAGATAGCTGAGCACATGATTGGGAGAAGAGGAAACAACAGAGGTAGCATGATTACAGGCAAAAGTGTCCATAACCAGACGATAGAACCGTTTTTGAAAGATGTATATGAGGCTGTACTGAGCCTTTATCACCAACAATTCCACTTCATGGAAGAAAGAGGGATACTCGATCCACTAAATGCATTGCACATTGCGGCTCTTCACTATGTCTTCATGATTAGAATAGATGAGAAGTTGGAAAGTTGAGTAAGGCTTGGTCCCGACATCGCATGCGGACAACAAAGACTTCACCACTAGGTATGTGGATATCTGGTCAGATGCAAAATCCCATAGGGATTGAAAAGTCTGATATTGGTTTGTACGGTGTAGAGGGCATTGCCAATGAAGATGCAGAGTACCGACTCAATACCAATCATCGAACCTCCACAGTTTCACATGAGCCAGAATTGTTTACAGGCACTATCTCAGCAAATTCCTGCCAATTGGACATCAGACAACTATGGAATTGATATTGTTACGTGCAGAGAAAACGAACAAAAGGGTGAACTCAGCAGTTAACGTTTAAACAAAATTTATTACGAAAATAAAACTAATTGCTAAGTCAGGGATAGAGTACAAGCTTTAAAAGTGTACAGACTACTTATCTCAGCTGGGACGGCAAAGCTCCAGTCTCAGAGTTGTAACAGTCAGTTGGATGAATGAACAGTCCTTGCAGGCTTGAAGCTGCACAAAGTCCACAGTATAAATCCAGCGTTGGCAGTGAAGGTCTTGAAAAGTCTTGAGAATGACTACTGCTGGAGTTTAGTAACACACAAGAGACACGATCCCAAAAGTCTGACTGGAAGCTGTGCACGTCCCTTTTATAAAGGCATATAAGAACAATCTAGAACTTTTATTGACTGCTAATTACTGTTCTAAAATTATCTCCCTTACACAACTAATCAACTTTCCAGAACATTCCAAACATGACTAATTGAATTCAAGGTTGTGAGGTCATCAAGGGCAGTGACCTTGAGAATGTTCTAGACTAATTGAACTCAGGTCATGATGAGTGTGGGGGAAATGACCTACATAACACACCCCCTCTTCAAAAAAAACAGAAAATTTTTCAAAGAAAATCTTTCTTTTACAAATGTAATCTTGAAAAGATTTAAGTACTCAAAATTTTTTTTACTCTAAAGTAAAATTTCTGGAAAGTGAACAACAATGAAGTCTAAATACGAGAGAGACAGTCTGCAATTAAATTGTCTCTGCCTTTGATATGTCTAATGTCAAGATTAAACTCCTGTAACATTAAACTCCATCTTAGCAATCTCTGATTTTTGCCTTTAAATTTCCTGTCCTACAGTATGTCCGAGGTAAGTCACCCTCGCCCAACCAAACTCAGATTTGGCAAGGTTGACAGTCAACATTGCTTTGCTCAGTCTCTCAAAGAACTTCCGCATGAGCTTGATGTGTTCCTCCCAGGTGTCACTATACAGGACGACGTCGTCAACGTAGGCTGCACACCCGTCTAGCCCGGATATGACGTCGTTGATCATCCGTTGGAACGTTGCCGGAGAGTTCTTCATTCCAAATGGCATCACCTTGTACTGGAACAATCCGTCTGGTGTAACAAAGGCGGATATTTCACGAGCACGATCCGTCAGAGGGACTTGCCAAAATCCCTTCAGTAGGTCAAATTTTGTCACATACTTGGCTTTTCCCACTCGGTCGATGCAGTCATCAATCCTCGGGATTGGGAAAGTGTCTGTCTTTGTTAAAGTGTTGACCTTCCTAAAGTCCGTGCACATACGATAACTGTGGTCTGATTTGGGAACAAGTATGCACGGCGAACTCCAGTTACTTTTACTGGGTTCAATAAAGTCATTGTCCAGCAGGTATTTGACTTCTTCCTGGAGATATTTCGCTTTTGTTGGATTCAGTCTGTATGGATGTTGTTTTACAGGCTTACTGTCCCCAACATCAACGTCGTGATAGATGACGTTTGTCCTCGTTGGAACATCTTGAAACAGGTGTTTATATTCATGGAGCAGTTCTTTCACCTGTTGTTGTTGTTCTGGCTGGAGGTGTGCCAACTTTGTAGACTCCAGCTTCTCCAGGATTTCTGAGTTCTGAAGCTTGACCGAGCCCAGCTTTGAGTTTAGAGTATTTTCACTCAAGTCAGTTTCAGTATCACTATCTTCATAATGGTTTGAACTGACTGCACTGACAGGCTGAGTTATAGTAGGATTATCCCTATCCAAATATGGCTTAAGCATATTTATGTGACATAGCTGTTTTTGTTTTCGCCTGTCAGGTGTTATTATGATGTAATTTAAATCACTCAATTTCTTATCAATTAGGTATGGCCCAAAGTAACGAGCATGGAGTGGTTTGCCAGGAATCGGAAGTAGAACAAGAACTTTTTGACCTGGTTCAAACTTCCGTTTTGAGGTGTTTTTATCATATTTGGTTTTCATTGACTGCTGAGATGACTCAAGATTTTCTCTGGCTAATTCACATGCTTTAGAGAGTTTCGTACGAAAATCTGACACATATTGCAAAATATTCAGACAATCATCATCGTCTGATAGGAATTTCTCTTTAACGAGCTTAAGTGGGCCACGGACTGTATGTCCAAATACAAGCTCAAATGGGCTAAAACCAAGAGACTCCTGAATTGACTCTCTAACAGCAAAGAGCAGAAAATGAATTCCTTCATCCCACTGCTTCTCTGTGTCAAAACAGTAGGTCCTAATCATGTTTTTCAAAGTTTGATGAAATCGCTCAAGAGCACCCTGACTTTCTGGATGATAGGCGGATGACCTATACTGTTTAATGCCTAGCTGATCCATTACTTGTTGAAAATACCAGACATAAAGTTGGAGCCTTGATCGGACTGGACACATTTAGGGAGGCCAAATAAAGTGAAAAATTTGACTAAAGCTCTCACTATAGTCTTTGTCTTTATATTTCTCAGTGGTATGGCTTCTGGGAACCGAGTTGATGTACACATTATTGTCAGCATGTACTCATTTCCTGACCTTGTTTTTGGTAGGGGCCCAACACAGTCTATTAGTATCCTACTAAATGGTTCTTGAAATGCAGGAATTGGCTGTAAAGGGGCCTTTGGAATGGTCTGATTCGGCTTTCCTACCATCTGACATGTGTGACAAGTTTTACAGAAATGTGTTACATCCTGCCTGAGATTAGGCCAATAAAAGTGACTGAGAATTTTATGATAAGTTTTTCCTTACTCCCAAATGACCAGCCCAGGGCATTTCATGGGCCAGGCGCAATATTTCAGCACGATAGGGCTTTGGAACCACAATTTGATGTTTTATAGCCCAGTCGTCATCAACCAAGACATCTGGAGGTCTCCATTTACGCATGAGAATACCAGATTTTGTATAATAGGAAACAGAGCTATCTGAAGTTTTATCTTCATCATCTACCCTGTCAAACAAACACAAAATATCTGGGTCTTTGTGTTGTTCTGCAATGAGATTTGATCTAGAAAATGTCTGACTTTGGTCAGCAGAAGTTTTACTGGAAGTTTCAAATCCACGAGGGATAACGGAATGCTCCGTGTCAAACACCTGACTGAGAAAGGTGTCATTTAAGTCAACATCTGTGACATTATTTTTGAGAGTATTTTGATTCTCAGAAGTTTTCTTTGACATGGCTCGAGTAATGGCACATGATGGGAAAAGGCCGGGAATGTCTTCCTCTATTGGCTCTGGATTTTGATCTAAACTAGGATTATCAGTCACAAGTGGATTAGTAATGACCTTGTCCCCAGCAAGGTCGTTTCCAAGAAGAAGGTGAATCCCTTCAAAAGGCAAAAAAGGCCTAATACCTAAAGTCACAGGTCCAGAAACAAAGTCCGAAGACAAATAGACATTATGGAGAGGAACAGGAATGTAGTCATTACAATCTACCCCCTTAATAAGAACTTTAGAACCTGAAAATGACTTTTCAGAAAACGGCAGGGTATCTGCCAACAAAAGAGACTGGGAAGCCCCGGTATCTCTTAAAATTTTGACAGGGGTAGCGGAAGAGAAATCACTAGAAAGTGATATAAAACCATTATGAATAAATGGTTCGAAAATACCCATAATGCTATCTTGTGAAGAATTGACCTTGACCTCATTAATTGGGGATAAGAGGGGTTTAACCTCAGAAAATGTGTTGCACACATTATTAGACTCTAATTGAGTTGATGAAGAAATAAAGCCGGTGGGCTTAGATCCACTTTGACCACTTTGACCTTCACGTTTTCTTTTCAATTTGAAACACTCTGACATTAAATGGCCGTCTTTCTTACAATAATTACAAGAAAGTGTACCGAACTGTTTGTCAGAAGGAGATTGAGACTTGGGATCTGATGATGTGGGAGTGTTACTTGAATTCTGTGAACTGTTGTCATTTGATTTTCTACTGTCCTTTGAAAAATTCTTGGATGAAAAGGACGAGTTAAATTTACCTGCATTGTTCTGTATGAAAAGGACTGGGATGGTTTGCTGAGAAATGAAGATTTGTGGGTCAATGAATAATCATCGGCCAAACGTGCAGCAACCTCTAATGTATCTGCCTTTTGTTCATTGATAAACGTCTTGATGTCACTCCGGATGCACCTTTTAAATTCCTCAATCAAACAAGTTGTCGTAATTTGTCATAATTCTGACTGACCTTTTCCGAAGAACACCAACGATCAAACAGTTGTTCTTTTGTTCGAGCAAATTCAACGTAAGTTTGATCTTTCACCTTCTCACAATCCCTAAATTTCTGACGGTAAGCTTCAGGCACCAACTCATAACCCTTGAGAATTAATTCCTTCACAGAATCATAATCTGAAGCCTGCTCTACTGACAACTGAATGTAAATTTCTCTGGCTTTACCCACCAAAGCACTCTGCAAAGCATAGACCAGGACTCCTTAGGCCAATTCAGACTCTGAGCAATTTTCTCAAAATGGAGAAATATTTATCAACATCCTTTTCTTGGAAAGGGGGAACTAACCTGAAATGCTTAGTGATGTCAAAATTGTCTGAAGGGAAGAATTTTCCTGACTTTCCAAGCTCTAAACGTCTCATTTCTAACTGCAGTCGGTGTTCAGCTAATTCTCTTTCCTTTTCTTTTTCCTCTCTTTCTTTCTCCCTTTGTCTTTCTTCCATTTGCAATTCTTTTTCTTTCATTTCCAATTCCCTCTCTTTCTGTCTTTCTTCCATTTCTAATCTTTCCTGCCTTTCTTTTTCTTCTGTCTTTCTTCCATTTGCAATTCTTTTTCTTTCATTTGTAATTGCATTTGTATTTTTCTTTTTCTAGTGCCAATTTTTTAAGCTCCAAATCTGCCTGAATTTCTAATTCTAATTTTTTGAGTTCGAAGGAAGACTCAGGCTCATAATCTTTTAAGGCAGACTCTTCAAAATGGCCAGAATTAACTAAATGTTTTGCAATCTTGAATTGAATTTCTCGCTTGCGCATAGATCTTTTGACATCTACTTTAAGGAAATTTGCCAGTGCTATGAGGTTGTCTTTTCTGAGGGAATTAAATGTGTCCTGATCAAGGTCATCCATAAATTCGTCTGGCTTAAATTCCGCCATGATTAAATTTCGCTGAGTTCACAGTATATAGTAGTTTTGAAAAGGCTGTCAAAATGTTGTCAAACGGCTCAAAATATTCGTATCCCGGACAAGCCCCCAATTTTGTTACGTGCAGAGAAAACGAACAAAAGGGTGAACTCAGCAGTTAACGTTTAAACAAAATTCATTACGAAAATAAAACTAATTGCTAAGTCAGGGATAGAGTACAAGCTTTAAAAGTGTACAGACTACTTATCTCAGCTGGGACGGCAAAGCTCCAGTCTCAGAGTTGTAACAGTCAGTTGGATGAATGAACAGTCCTTGCAGGCTTGAAGCTGCACAAAGTCCACAGTATAAATCCAGCGTTGGCAGTGAAGGTCTTGAAAAGTCTTGAGAATGACTACTGCTGGAGTTTAGTAACACACAAGAGACACGATCCCAAAAGTCTGACTGGAAGCTGTGCACGTCCCTTTTATAAAGGCATATAAGAACAATCTAGAACTTTTATTGACATGCTAATTACTGTTCTAAAATTATCTCCCTTACACAACTAATCAACTTTCCAGAACATTCCAAACATGACTAATTGAATTCAAGGTTGTGAGGTCATCAGGGCAGTGACCTTGAGAATGTTCTAGACTAATTGAACTCAGGTCATGATGAGTGTGGGGGAAATGACCTACATAACAATATCTATAGCTTGGCTGTTTAGCTCATACAGAACTATTCTGAATGAATTCAGTAATGTTGATGCAAGAACATTAAATCCATATAAAAACAAGGAAACATGTGTTGACTAGTTTATTGATAAAGACTAAGCAGTAATTAAATTAACTTTTGATGCGTGATGAGAGCTTAAATGATCTTTACAACCACTTAATCTTAATCACGAATGTAGATCAGTATTGAAGTAGCATATTGACAATACTGTATTCAAGTGGAGTGCTAGTACACTTGCAGTGATCAATGAATGCTTTGAAGGAAAACAATTAGAATTAAATTCCATGCAAATTGGAATCTGTCATTACATATTCATGAGATTATGAGAAAATAAAACCTAAGATCAAAACATCGCATTCACATTAGATCTTGGCTCCCTAAATTGATTATTTACACTAAATAGAAAGATAAAAACATTGCGTCCCTATGTGCAAAAAATCAGACCTCTAACTATTGCCAGAAACATATATAAGGTACAGAAAATGGCCAGTCACATGACATTTTATCAAAAACTTTATCACCATAATTGTCCCTGTATGCCAAAAACACACCTCTTACTCTTGCAACCCAAGAACTAGATGTGTACATAATTAATGAGGTACAGGAAGTAGCCAGTCACGAGACATATTACACAAAATCTCTGTTCCCATACTATTCGCTATATACCAAAAACCACACCTCTAACTCTATTTGCAAGCCAAGAATTAGATATGCACATTATTAATTAGGTAAAGTATGATGTGAGGTTCCAGGGCAACACCAAATTTAGGTGTGCAGTTTGATACCCCTGCTGATATAGTTCACAAGACACCGGCCTTCTTGGACTCTTATATTGGGTAGAATGAGATATGGCCATAACTCAGCCGCAGAGGTATAGTACGGGGCAGGTCAACTGGGTCATTGAAAATAAGAAAAACAATAATTAATCGCATAAAAATTAACAGTACCTGTGACTTTGAAATTTGGCATGGAGGCTGGTCTTATCGGCTACATAGATTGTGTACAGAATTTTGATTAATTTTTATTCTATTATCATGATTTTTATGCAAATGAGATGAATTTCAAACTTTCAATGTGAGATGGTGGCAAGGTCATTTGACCAGTCCGCATTGTAATAAAATAAAAAATATGGTCTTTGAATTTTTACCCCTTTGCCAAATTACAATTGCAACGTTGTTGGAATGGGAGGCAAATCCTGGGGGGGGGGGGATAATAATAAAACAACCAGAATGAATACAATAGGTTTCTGAGACAAACAGTATCGAAACCCTAAAATTTTAATGGACACACAAAGTTCACACAATGTTAACTACAGTTCTTGTAGCTCACTGGAACTTTATTTTAACACGAGAATTATTTGCAAGGCACATGTCTCCATCTTTGTTATCAAAGGTCTAATTGTACAGCATGCATGCCCGCAGCTTTGAAAATTACTACAGCAAAGTTTGATCTGATCATCAAAAGCAATGCCTTTACAGTCAACATAATACATTTCAGCCCTTAGAGGCACATGAGCTGCAATTTTTGGCATTATTTGAATGATTTTATATTTTGATTAAAACTAGTTTGTAGAAGCGTTCTTACTCAGCAATGTTTACTCATGTATAATTATCCACTGAGTGGGACTGCATAGAGATGTTTCAGTAAGATGGGTGCCGTACCCAAAAATGGCCGCCTCCATGCAACTACGAGATAAACAGCGTAAAAGGCCCATGGACACATTTGAATCTTTACAAATAAAATTTGCAGCAACCAACTGAAGGACAGAAAAGGGGATTTACTGTATTTTGATAAAATAATTTCCGATTTTTGCCTATTATGGCAAGATTTTGAAAATTCCGGGGAATTTAAAATGAAAAAAAAACTCTGTTCAATTTCATACCAATTCTGCCATAAGCTAATATTGTTGAGGCATAGTGTATGACTTCATCGTTCAATTTGAAGATTGCAATGAATATCTGAGGAAACTGGAGGTACCTTGAGGTTGGACAAATTTTGCATAGTTGCAGCTCATGGGCCTTTAACATTCAAACTGTAACTTCAAAAATCACAACCACATGCATGTTGTCATGTACCAGCATACACTGTATTTTGACCAAACCAGTCTCTGTCATTTCTTTGCATCAATCTAATGAAGTACAAGTGTACAAGTGTACATAGGAGTAAACATATTTAATCAGAAATGTTTTATAAAACAAACATTGAACAAAAAATCTGAAAGCAGTGTTTCCAAGGCCCAAACATGGTGGTAATTTGCTACAAATCATTTTAGCCTACTTTGTTAACTCTGATTGGTGGTCCATATGAAAGGAAGAACAAGTTGTGTAGCCCTATTTGTCAGCCTTAAATGTGGGTATACACATAATTAATGAGGTGACTTTGCCCCCAAAATGATTACCTAGAGTAGGTACTTTATGTTTATTAAAACTAAATCTATAGTATTCGAGATACAGGAAACTTCAAAAGTAATCTCTGTTTCTCTTAACCATCATTCATTCATAAAACCGTGTCTGGGATTTTCTTTATATGCCTTTGTTTTTTTAATGCGCTCTTAAAGATGCTAGATGAAGGTGCTTTTCAAGAATTTTCAATTATCATGCCATATAATTTTAATGGAGCCTCTGGGAAAAAAATTGCAGACATGGTTTTGAAGGATATTGTCAAGGCTTGTCAATGAAGAAATTCCAACCGGAAATCTTGCAGCGTGTTTGCATAAGGCGGGAAAAACCGGTTTTTGGAGGGTTCAGCAAAACGCTTTTCACGTGACTCTTATGCAAATAATGACCGTGTACTGTGCTTGGTCGGATAGCTCTATATCAGGGCTTTCAGAAAATGTATACTTTATTGGGGTTTGGGACGTGTTCAATTGAGAAAAAAATAAAAATCTTAAAGTGTCTAAAAGGTATTGGGGAATTGGAGGAATTACATCAGAAACTCTGAAATTTCAAGTAGCCCCCTCCCCTGCCAACCACAGTGAATTTGAGTAACCTCCCTCTCTAGGTAATTCATATTGACTGAACCCCATCGTCCCCCAACCACCATCCCCAGTTTCGGAAAGTTAAATATCAATACATGTATTTGTAAAATATCAATAGTACAGACAGTTCAAGTCCTAGTGTACCCTGCTAGATTATTATTGGTTATCTCATGACGATTGAAATAGGTGAAACCAACACGATATAAATTTAGATTCCAACAAAATGTAGATACAAAAGTCAATGCTATAACCAGTATTCAACCATAAGTATTGTTAAATGTGGATGGGTATCACGACAGGTTTTCGCTAAGATACCTGACACAGTAGAACTTGAAAGTTCAGGGGCAGAACAAGCAAGAAGCTGAAAGTAAAGTGCTAGAGGCGGCTGTCCCCTGTCTTGAACGGAAAAAACTTCAGAAATTGATGTGTGAAATGGTGCAATCTGGGAACTGCTTTAAATTTTTATGTACACTACGTAAAACTGTTAGAATATCGAAAGTAGGATAGCATATGAGTATGCCTACCTCTTGAATAAAAAAAAAACAAACTTGAGAAATCGATGTGTTAAATGGTGTAGTCTGATAGGTGTTGAAATATATTTTCCACCAAAGACTGAGTAAATACCCTTCTTAACTTGTCTCCTCAGTTTGAGCAACCCCCGTAGCTTCAATTTTTTGAGTGACCCCCCTTAGATTCCTCCAAACCCCAGGTCGTAAAATAAGACGGCTCCCTTATCACTATACAGCCAAGAAAAACACAACTGTCGTCACTATAGTAGTTAATACATGAAATATAGGGTCAGAACACATCTAACATTTTCTTGAAAAATGTTTGTCTAATACTTGCAATCAACAAATAAAAGAGAACTGTAGTCTGTCTGGTTGCTACGATTTGTGAATGTAGATCAAAGATCATCCCAGGTTATTTTTAAATTTTGAATGTTTTTATGCATAATGGTTTATATTCAAAAGAAGACTCATTCCTCACCCCTGTAGCTACTTAGTTCCATGTAAGTAGGCGAAAAGTCATGTGCATTTTGAAGAAAAAAATGGTACCATACTGATTAGTATGCTCTATGCCCCTTAACATCAAAAGAGAATACATTCACTTTTTCATTGGTCCTCACAGTCAGGACATGACCATTTTTGTATATGCCTGTGCTCAACTCTCAGCAATGGTTTCAGATAGAAAAAGTTCACGGAAAAAAAGGTAGACCCAAACAATGGCTGATTTTAATTAACAACTTATACGTGAATTTCTACTTTATTGGTGTAGATCAAAAACACTATAATGTTTAATTAAAAGCCATTACTGAACATTGTTTCCTCATTGAACACTTATTCTCAGATGGCAAGACGAATACTTTTACCACTTCAATACTCTCAGAATTTGCTTACTTCCAATCCAATTATTCATAACCTACTATAACTGTTACTTGCTACATGTACTTTGAAGCCAATATCTGACATTCAATAACGTATTTGTATACATATGTGTAGAAAGACATGAGAATTATATAATTCCAAAGAAGGTGTTTAAAAACGCCAAATCATACAAATGAAATAACTGTGCTGCTGTAGCTAATGCAGCTCATGTATTGGTCGCGGTACGCATAATCTGTTAATACAAGTATTAGCAGTTGG